>NW_022637053.1:0-1278 GCF_010015895.1 Lontra canadensis | reverse complement strand
AACCATGATTTGTATGATATTCTTCTCCAAACAGCTGGCAAACCTCAGCCTCCTAAATTTGACTTGAAACGAAGATCTCTCTGCTTAGACCAATTTTAGTAACACCTGTTGAAATATTGTTGTAAACTAAGCCCTAATTCATAGGACTTCTTTATCCACTCATCTTCATGGGTATTACAGGCCAAACAAGTTTCTTAACTCTATGAATTCAGAACATTTTATTATATTTTTATTTTTAAATTTTTTAAAGATAGATTTATTTATTTATTTATTTATTTATTTAAGAGAGAGCGAGTGAGAGCAAGCAGGAGCTGGTAGGGCTGGAGGAGAGGCAGAGGGATGTGAAGAAAGAATCTGTCACAGACTCCCCACTGAGCATGGAGCCAGAGGTGAAGCTCTATCCCAGGACCCTGAGATCATGACCTGAGCTAAAATCAAGAGTCAGACCCTCAACCAACTGAGCCACCCAAGCATACCTTTATTATATTTTTAACGAAGAAGATTGGCTCTCTCTTGTCGTATGCATTGTGTGTCTAAAAAAAAAAAGGAAAAGAAAAAGAAATAAAGAAAGGAGAAAAAAATAAAGAAAAAGAAAAACCCATGTAAAAATGAAATTAATAATTCCAAGAGCAACAAGAATAAATTACTATGAAAATCCTGAAGAATTAGTGCTATATTCTTATGGGAGTGATTAGAAAAAGCTTAATACTAGATCAAGTGATATTTCAAACAAATAAATAAACAACTTTCTGCTGTAAATAAAGGGACTAAGTCATCTCTAATTCACCTCAAGAACTATTATAGTCTCACCCAGTAAGTGTATAGGAAATGTTGGCTGAAAAGTTAGAAATTGAACATCATCCTATTTTTCTTTTCTTTTCTTTTTTTTTTCTTTTCTTTTCTTTTCTTTTCTTTTTTCTTTGCTAAGAGGTGATAGGATGTTAGAACTTAAAGGATCTGAAGAAACTAATGAGTGTAATTTTCTAGGTTTATAATTTAGAATAAATATCCAAAGAATTTGTAATTTGCCGAGTTAGAGAAATTTAAATTATTGTACATAATGATAAGTATTCTTTCTTTCCTTCTTTTTCTTTTTCTTTCCTTCTTTCTTTTCTTTTCTTTTTTTTTTTAGATTTTATTTTTTAAGTAATCTTCACACCCAACATGGGGCTTAAGCTCACAATGCCAAGATCAAGAGTCACATGCTACACTCACTGAGCCAGCAAGGAACCCCTTCATAATGATAATTATTCTGAAGAAAATACACCAGAATAGTGA
>NW_022637052.1:0-1278 GCF_010015895.1 Lontra canadensis | reverse complement strand
AAATTGCTTCCTTTGCCTCTAGCGCGTCTAAACTGCACTTGAATCACCGTGAGGGCTTCCTTTGCTGGTAGCTGCACCCACCTCAACAGAAACAGGCTTTGTTCCCCAGAGAACAGCTTTGTGGCAAGATTGTCCAACAAGATCCAAGACAAAATAATAGCTGACTTCTATGGTTTAATTTTTTTCATGCTCCTAAGTGTGAGAACAAGGGGTCAGCAGCAGTTCATGATTCTACTACCCACCGTAATTCCTGTTTCTTCATCATTCCTGCAACTTTAAGGTCCACAGCATCTTTCTGGCACTTTAAATTTGGCATTCATATGTTTTTACCTATGTCTCCACTTAATTTTGAGGGCAGGGATTAGATTGCATTCTTCTTCATATCTTCTCCAATGTGTACACCCAAGCTTTGCTCACAGTAAACATTTAAATCATACTCTGCATTTATTGTATATTGAAGGATATTATGAAAAAAATAGCATAAAGATATAAGACCAATAAGACCACTCCCTGCTGTAGGAGTGATGACATGGGAGGTCTGCACCTCCACAGCCACACCTGAGAAAGATTCCGTTTCAATACAGAAAGTTCTGTCCTCACCAGATAACCAAAATTTTTCTTTTTCTTTGTTGGGAGAAAAAGAGAGTGTATTTTTTTTTTTTTTTTTGCGTAAAAGAGAAGGAGAACCTCTTCCCTTTGAAAGATGTGTTTTTAAAGCGTCTCTGAAAACAGTGGATGTAAATGTAACCAGCAAGGGAACCGTGGTTGAAATAAATGTGGTAAAAGTGAGACCCTTTAAATTGGGCACCACTGAGTCAAGCTGCATATAATTATCATAGAAGACAATACCCAAGCAGAGAATGTTCTTAATGACTTGTTGGAACTCAAGTGGTGTGGAAAACAACATGGAGTGCATTTACTCCTCCTTTTATGTAGCCTATCACAATGTAAAATTGAGGGGGCACCTGGCATTAAATACTGTATTTACAGAAATGCAGTAAAAAAAAAAAAATCAAGATAGCATTTAGTGTATTGTTCTTATACAAAAGAGAAAGAAGGAAAAAAATTGCCTTTATCGACCAACATATTCCAATTATGATGTTTTATTTAAATAATCACAAATGGGCAATTTGTTCAAACTTATTTCTGTATTCCCAGCATGAAATAATTCCCTATCCACTCAAGTTTTTCTATGAATCTAAGATGGGATAAGTAGAACCATAATTACAGGAAAAAATTGGGGCGTTGCAATTGCAGTCCAAAGTGTTGGGGCATTTG
>NW_022637051.1:0-1278 GCF_010015895.1 Lontra canadensis | reverse complement strand
AAATTGCTTCCTTTGCCTCTAGCGCGTCTAAACTGCACTTGAATCACCGTGAGGGCTTCCTTTGCTGGTAGCTGCACCCACCTCAACAGAAACAGGCTTTGTTCCCCAGAGAACAGCTTTGTGGCAAGATTGTCCAACAAGATCCAAGACAAAATAATAGCTGACTTCTATGGTTTAATTTTTTTCATGCTCCTAAGTGTGAGAACAAGGGGTCAGCAGCAGTTCATGATTCTACTACCCACCGTAATTCCTGTTTCTTCATCATTCCTGCAACTTTAAGGTCCACAGCATCTTTCTGGCACTTTAAATTTGGCATTCATATGTTTTTACCTATGTCTCCACTTAATTTTGAGGGCAGGGATTAGATTGCATTCTTCTTCATATCTTCTCCAATGTGTACACCCAAGCTTTGCTCACAGTAAACATTTAAATCATACTCTGCATTTATTGTATATTGAAGGATATTATGAAAAAAATAGCATAAAGATATAAGACCAATAAGACCACTCCCTGCTGTAGGAGTGATGACATGGGAGGTCTGCACCTCCACAGCCACACCTGAGAAAGATTCCGTTTCAATACAGAAAGTTCTGTCCTCACCAGATAACCAAAATTTTTCTTTTTCTTTGTTGGGAGAAAAAGAGAGTGTATTTTTTTTTTTTTTTTTGCGTAAAAGAGAAGGAGAACCTCTTCCCTTTGAAAGATGTGTTTTTAAAGCGTCTCTGAAAACAGTGGATGTAAATGTAACCAGCAAGGGAACCGTGGTTGAAATAAATGTGGTAAAAGTGAGACCCTTTAAATTGGGCACCACTGAGTCAAGCTGCATATAATTATCATAGAAGACAATACCCAAGCAGAGAATGTTCTTAATGACTTGTTGGAACTCAAGTGGTGTGGAAAACAACATGGAGTGCATTTACTCCTCCTTTTATGTAGCCTATCACAATGTAAAATTGAGGGGGCACCTGGCATTAAATACTGTATTTACAGAAATGCAGTAAAAAAAAAAAAATCAAGATAGCATTTAGTGTATTGTTCTTATACAAAAGAGAAAGAAGGAAAAAAATTGCCTTTATCGACCAACATATTCCAATTATGATGTTTTATTTAAATAATCACAAATGGGCAATTTGTTCAAACTTATTTCTGTATTCCCAGCATGAAATAATTCCCTATCCACTCAAGTTTTTCTATGAATCTAAGATGGGATAAGTAGAACCATAATTACAGGAAAAAATTGGGGCGTTGCAATTGCAGTCCAAAGTGTTGGGGCATTTG
>NW_022637050.1:0-1279 GCF_010015895.1 Lontra canadensis | reverse complement strand
GAAAAATTAAGAGTGCTTAGTTTAAAGGGGAAAAAAAGCAAATTTATGTGCCTCATCATGAGTCAGGTACCCTGGAGCCTTCACTCCAGACTGGATGCAGAAGGCTCTTGGTTCAGAGCCCTCTAGGTGCCAAGTGCTACACAGTCACCTGCTGGCTGTGGGTCCTTGGACACATTTCTTAGCCTGTCTAGGCAGAGTTTCTTCATTTATAACCGGGTGTCATGGCACTATTGACATTTTTAGGCCAGATAATTTTTTGTTGCAGGGGACTCTCTCGAATATAATCCCAGACTGTTTACCCAGGAGATTATGAGCGAATTTCCTCTAGTGTGAGGTGAATTTCCTGCCTGTGTACAGCCTCCTTTCCCCAAGGTGACTGCTTACACACACTAATTTACATTGTGGGTCCCATACACCCAGGCTAAATCTTTGAGAAGAGCAATATTTCCCAAAGAATTAAAATCTACAAGAATGGCGTCCTGGCTAAAAACGGAAGGAGTTCACATTACCAAGTAAACATACAGGTTTTTAATCTTACACGTCTGCATTTTAATCACTTTACAATTTTCCTTAAGAATCATGGAGTAAATTATTAATATTTGGATAAATAATTTGTTGTTGTTCATAAAAACACAAGCACAGTCTGAATTCAAGTTTTTCTTTCTTGCTAGATAGAAATCATTTGCGGGCACATTTGAAGTCAGAATTTGCTCTAACTTCTACCATCAACAGAATGTTATGTTCATTTAGTTCATTGGTTGATTTTAGGAACTGAGTTCTAATTAGGACCTCTTGTACAAATATGAATTTCACACTTTTCTGTTTCTTTTTAAATTTTGACTGCTAATTTTAACTTCTTTTTAAAAGATTTTATTTATTTATTTGACAGACAGAGATCACAAATAGGCAGAGAGGCAGGCAGAGAGAGAGGAGGAAGCAGGCTCCCCGCAGAGCAGAGAGCCCTATGTGGGGCTGGATCCCAGGACCCTGGGATCATGACCTGAGCCAAAGGCAGAGGCTTTAACCCACTGAGCCACCAAGGTGCCCCTCAATTCAAATCTTTTACTGATTTATCAAGTTTTAAGGTTTTTATTAATCTCATCACCACCAGACATATACTTATTAATAGCTTATTATAGCTTATTATAGCTTATACTTATTAATAGCTTCTATGTGCTGATGTTCTGGAAGAAACAAAAATGAATCAGACAGGCCCTTCTCTACAGAAATTTAGTCTATTAAGGGAGTTCAGACATTTTAAAGAAATTATATTTCATTA
>NW_022637049.1:0-1279 GCF_010015895.1 Lontra canadensis | reverse complement strand
CTGTGTTTGGCAAGATTTCTATTATACCAGCTCATTTTTTCATAGGCTATTTTTAACTTATATTTTTACAAACCTATATTTTTATTAATCATTTTTAATTTTTTTCAGCATAACAGTATTCATTGTTTTTACACCACACCCAGTGCTCCATGCAATCCGTGCCCTCTCTAATACCCACCACCTGGTTCCCCCAACCTCCCATTCCCCCCACCTCTTCAAACCTTTCAGATTGTTTTTCAGAGTTCATAGTCTCTCATTGTTCACCTCCCCTTCCAATTTCCCCCAACTCCCTTCTCCTAACTCCCCATGTCCTCCATGCTATTTGTTATGCTCCACAAATAAGTGAAACCATATGATAATTGACTCTCTCTGCTTGACTTATTTCACTCAGCATAATCTTTTCCAGTCCCGTCCATGTTGCTACAAAAGTTGGGTATTCATCCTTTCTGATGGAGGCATAATAATCCATAGTCTATATGGACCACATATTTTTTAACAGGTATATGCTTTATTTTAGCAAGTTGTTCACTCTACACCGTATTACCTTCTTATATACCCATCTTTTTTTTTTAATTTCTTTTCAGTGTAACAGAATTCATTGCTTATGCACCACACCCAGTGCTCCATGCCATACGTGCCCTCCATAATACCCACCACCAAGCTCCCCTAACCTCACACCCCTGCCCCTTCAAAACCCTCAGATTGTTTTTCAGAGTCCATGGTCTCTCATGGTTCACCTCCCCTTCCAATTTCCCTCAACTCCCTTCTCGTCTCCATCTCCTTATATCCTCTGTGTTACTTGTTATGCTCCACAAATAAGTGAAACCATATGATAATTGACTCTCTCTGCTTGACTTATTTCACTCAGCATAATCTCTTCCAGTCCTGTCCATGTTGATACCAAAGTTGGGTATTCATCCTTTCTGATGGAGGCATCATACTCCATAGTGTATATGGACCACATCTTCCTTATCCATTCATTCATTGAAGGGTATCTTGGTTCTTTTCACAGTTTGGCGACCGTGGCTATTGCTGCTATGAACATTGGGGTACTGACGGCCCTTCTATTCACTACACCTGTATCTTTGGAGTAAACACCACTTTTTTTCCTCACTTTGTTTTTTTCTAATTCTTTGATATAATTGACTGCTCCCAAATTAGAAGCATAAATATTTACAATTGTATATCGTATTCTTGGGTAATCTTATTAAGTATGGTACAGCATCTGTGTACAACTCTTTGGTTTTCCTAGCACTATTTATTGAAGAGAATGTCTTTT
>NW_022637048.1:0-1279 GCF_010015895.1 Lontra canadensis | reverse complement strand
AAGGCTAGGGACCTAATCAATACAGACATTGGTAATATGTCAGATCTAGAGTTCAGAATGATGATTCTCAAGGTTCTAGCCAGGCTCGAAAAAGGCATGGAAGATATTAGAGAAATCCTCTCGGGAGATATAAAAGCCCTTTCTGGAGAAATAAAAGAACTAAAATCTAATCAAGTTGCAATAAAAAAGGCTATTAATGAGGTGCTATAAAAAATGGAGGCTCTCACTGCTAGGATAAATGAGGCAGAAGAAAGAATTAGTGATATAGAAGACCAAATGACAGAGAATAAAGAAGCTGAGCAAAAGAGGGGCAAACAGCTACTGGACCACGAGGGCAGAATTCGAGAGATAAGTGACACCATAAGACGAAACAACATTAGAATAATTGGGATTCCAGAAGAAGAAGAAAGAGAGAGGGGAGCAGAAGGTATATTGGAGAGAATTATTAGAGAGAATTTCCCCAATATGGCAAAGGGAACAAGCATCAAAATACAGGAGGTTCAGAGAACCCCCCTCAAAATCAATAAGAATAGGTCCACACGCATCACCTAATAGTAAAATTTACAAGTCTTAGGGACAAAGAGAAAATCCTGAAAGCAGCCTGGGAGAAGAAGCCTGTAACATACAATGGTAAAAATATTAGATTGGCAGCAGACTTATCCACAGAGACCTGGCAGGCCAGAAAGAGCTGGCATGATATATTCAGAGTACTAAACGAGAAAAGCATGCAGCCAAGAACACTATTTACAGCTAGGCCATCATTGAAAATAGAAGGAGAGATTAAAAGCTTCCAGGACAAACAAAAACTGAAAGAATTTGCAAACACCAAGCCAGCTCTACAGGAAATATTGAAAGGGGTCCTCTAAGCAAAGAGAGAGCCTAAAAGTAGTAGATCAGAAAGGAACAGGAACAATATATAATAACAGTCACCTTACAGGCAATACAATGGCACTAAATTCATATCTCTCAATAGTTACCCTGAATGTTAATGGGCTAAATGCCCCAATCAAAAGACACAGGGTATCAGAATGGATAAAAAAACAAAACCCATCTATATGTTGCCTACAAGAAACTCATTTTAAACCCGAAGACACCTCCAGATTTAAAGTGAGGGGGTGGAAAAGAATTTACCATGCTAATGGACATCAGAAGAAAGCAGGAGTGGCAATCCTTATATCAGATCAATGAGATTATAAGCCAAAGACTATAATAAGAGATGAAGAAGGACACTATATCATACTCAAAGGATCTGTCCAACAAGAATATCTAACAATTGTAA
>NW_022637047.1:0-1279 GCF_010015895.1 Lontra canadensis | reverse complement strand
AAAAGACATTCTCTTCAATAAATAGTGCTAGGAAAACCAAAGAGTTGTACACAGATGCTGTACCATACTTAATAAGATTACCCAAGAATACGATATACAATTGTAAATATTTATGCTTCTAATTTGGGAGCAGTCAATTATATCAAAGAATTAGAAAAAAACAAAGTGAGGAAAAAAAGTGGTGTTTACTCCAAAGATACAGGTGTAGTGAATAGAAGGGCCGTCAGTACCCCAATGTTCATAGCAGCAATAGCCACGGTCGCCAAACTGTGAAAAGAACCAAGATACCCTTCAATGAATGAATGGATAAGGAAGATGTGGTCCATATACACTATGGAGTATGATGCCTCCATCAGAAAGGATGAATACCCAACTTTGGTATCAACATGGACAGGACTGGAAGAGATTATGCTGAGTGAAATAAGTCAAGCAGAGAGAGTCAATTATCATATGGTTTCACTTATTTGTGGAGCATAACAAGTAACACAGAGGATATAAGGAGATGGAGACGAGAAGGGAGTTGAGGGAAATTGGAAGGGGAGGTGAACCATGAGAGACCATGGACTCTGAAAAACAATCTGAGGGTTTTGAAGGGGCAGGGGTGTGAGGTTAGGGGAGCTTGGTGGTGGGTATTATGGAGGGCACGTATGGCATGGAGCACTGGGTGTGGTGCATAAGCAATGAATTCTGTTACACTGAAAAGAAATTAAAAAAAAAAGATGGGTATATAAGAAGGTAATACGGTGTAGAGTGAACAACTTGCTAAAATAAAGCATATACCTGTTAAAAAATATGTGGTCCATATAGACTATGGATTATTATGCCTCCATCAGAAAGGATGAATACCCAACTTTTGTAGCAACATGGACGGGACTGGAAAAGATTATGCTGAGTGAAATAAGTCAAGCAGAGAGAGTCAATTATCATATGGTTTCACTTATTTGTGGAGCATAACAAATAGCATGGAGGACATGGGGAGTTAGGAGAAGGGAGTTGGGGGAAATTGGAAGGGGAGGTGAACAATGAGAGACTATGAACTCTGAAAAACAATCTGAAAGGTTTGAAGAGGTGGGGGGAATGGGAGGTTGGGGGAACCAGGTGGTGGGTATTAGAGAGGGCACGGATTGCATGGAGCACTGGGTGTGGTGTAAAAACAATGAATACTGTTATGCTGAAAAAAATTAAAAATGATTAATAAAAATATAGGTTTGTAAAAATATAAGTTAAAAATAGCCTATGAAAAAATGAGCTGGTATAATAGAAATCTTGCCAAACACAG
>NW_022637046.1:0-1279 GCF_010015895.1 Lontra canadensis | reverse complement strand
GAAAACTCAGTGGGTGATTTCAATAGCAGATGAGACAATGGTGAAAGTGAACACCTGACTTGGAAGATGTTTCTTTTTTTTTTAATAATTTTTTTAAAAATGTATTTATTTATTTATTTGACAGAGAGAGAGGGAAACAGGCAAGGGGATGGGAGAGTGGGAGATGGAGAAGCAGGCTTCCTGCTGAGCAGGGAGCCCCATGCAGGGGCTCGATCCCAGGACCCTGGGATCATGACCTGAGCCAAAGGCAGACACTTAAGGGCCAAGCCACCCAGGCACCCCCTGCAAGATGTTTCTTAAGGAATTATCCAGAATGTAGCATGGAGCGAGGAGGAGGAAGGAAGAATAAGAGGTTATAGAGGCACAAAGACAGGACAAGAAACGGAACACATACCTAGAGTTCTGAGGGTGAGAAAGAGAGTTTGAGAGAAGCAGCAACATTTAAAGAGCTCATGGCTGAGGAACAAGGTGTCCTCGCAGATGGGACACACACACACACACACACACACACACACACAGACACACACGCACACCCGTGCGCATACACACCAAGCACAGTTAAGTAAAAGGACATTTATATGCAGACATAATGTACTGAAGCTTCAGAATGCTGGAAAAAAAAAAAGACTTTAAAACCAACTAGACAGGGGTGCCTAGGTGGCTCAGTGGGTTAAAGCTGCTGCCTTCAGCTCAGGTCATGATCCCAGAGATCTGGGATCGAGCCCTACATCAGGCTCTTTGCTCGGCAGGGAGCCTGCTTCCCTTCCTCTCTCTCTGCCTGCCTCTCTGCCTACTTATGATCTCTGTCTGTCAAATAAATAAATAAAGTCTTAAAAAAAAAAAAACAAAACAACTAGACAGGGACGCCTGGGTGGCTCAGTCAGGTAAGCCTCTGCTTTAGGCTCCGGTCACAATCCTGGAGTTATGGGATTAAGCCCCCACCCCATCCCTCCCTGCTTAGTGGGGAGTCTGCTTCTCCTTCTGCCCCTCCCCTTGCTCTCTCAAATAAATACATTAAATCTTTTTTAAAAAAGCAACAAGACAACACAAGGAGCTGTGAATAAACTTCTCAGAACTAACTAACTTCCTTCCTTCCTTCCTTCCTTCCTTCCTTCCTTCCTTCCTTCCTTCACCAAACATTTAAGCATACATTATGTACTGGATGCTAATTTAGCCACTGGAGATTAAAAAAAAAGTGAATAGGCCCTCTTCTCAAGGGCGTTTCAATTTATCCAGATAACTACAAACACCAAAGTGTAATATCATGCGACAAACACTG
>NW_022637045.1:0-1280 GCF_010015895.1 Lontra canadensis | reverse complement strand
AGAAGAATTAATACCTGTTCTTCCGAAGCTGTTCCAAAAAATAGAAATGGAAGGAAAACTTCTAAACTCATTTTATGAGGCCAGCATTACCTTGAGCCTCAAACTGGACAGAGAGCCCACCAAAAAGGAGAATTACAGACCCATGTCCCTGATGAACATGGATGCAAAAAATCTCACCAAAGTACTAGCCAATGGGATCCAACAGTACATTAAAAGGATTATTCACCATGACCAAGTGGGATTTATTCCTGGGCTGCAGGGTTGGTTCAACATACACAAATCAATCAATGTGATACTCTATATAAATAAAATAAAGGACAAGAACCATATGATCCTCTCAATAGAGGCAGGAAAAGCATTTGACAAAGTACAACATCCTTTCTTGATTAAAACTCTTCACAGTGTAGGGATAGAGAAAACATACCTCACTATCATCAAAGACATCATGAAAACCCCTTTTTCCCTAAGGTCAGGAATACAGCATTAATATCCACTGTCACCACTGTTATTCAGCATAGTACTAGAAGTCCTAGCCTTAGCAATCAGACAACAAAAAGAAATAAAAGGCATCCAAATTGGCAAAGAAGTAAAACTCTCACTCTTCGCAGATGACATGATACTCTATATGGAAAAGCCAAAATACTCCACCCCAAAACTGCTAGAATTCATAAAGGAATTCAGTAAAGTGGCAGGATATAAAATCAATGCACAGAAATCAGATGTATTTCTATACACCAAGAACAAGACACAAGAAAGAGAAATTAAGGAGTGGATCCCCTTTAAAATTGCACCTAAAACCATAAGATACCTGGAATAAATATAACCAAAGAAGCAAAGAATCTGTACTCAGAAAACTAGAGAATACCCATGAAAGAAATTGAAGAAGACACAAAGAAATGAAAAAAAAAAAAAGTTCCATGCTCATGGATTGGAAGAACAACTATTGTTAAGATGTCTATACCACATAGAGTGATCTATACATTCAATGCAATCCCTATCAAAATTCCATCAACTTTTTTCACAGAACTGGAACAAATAATCCTAAAATGTGTATGGAACCAGAAGAGACCCTAAATAGACAAAGGGATGTTGAAAAAGAAAACCAAGGCTGGTGGAGTAACAATTTTGGACTTCAAGCTCTATTACAAAGCTGTAATCATCAAGACAGTATGGTACTGGCACTATAACAGAAACATGGATCAATGGAACAGAATAGAGAGCCCGGAAATGGACCCTCAACTCTATGGTCAACTAATCTTTGATAAAGCAGGAAAGAATGT
>NW_022637044.1:0-1281 GCF_010015895.1 Lontra canadensis | reverse complement strand
TCAACAACAAAATTGCTGGCAAGCACCATTTCCTTCCCCTGTATGGCCCCAGCCTAGATATAGGGACACCTGTGGGAACCAGCACAGCATGAATACACCCCACCTAGCTTGCTAACCGTGTGCCCAACTGCCCGTGCTCTTCTGTGGATCCACCTGCTCCATATCAGCCTAGGCAGGAGTTTTCCCCAGGTGGCTTCAGGTTCCCTTCTGTAGCAAAACTGTGCGGAGCTTGCTGGCACTGTGTACCCCACCTCCATGCTCTTCTGTAAGCCTGCCCCCTCCAGCAGGATGGCAGGAATTTTCCAAAGTATCTCCAGCAGACAGGCACAAACCTTGCTAACATCATGCACTTCAACCCTCACATTCTCCTATGAATCTTCCCTCAGCAGGAGTCCATTCAAAGCAGTTACACAAGCAGTATGCAAGTGGTCCCAACAGGGGCCAGCACCACTCCAAAGTGACTCCTTTCCAAAGGATAGGGGAGGACAACCATACAGGACCAGTCAGACTACAGCCCCAGCAGTGGGCTTGGGGCAGACATCTGGTCTGACTGTAGGCACTGTCCCATTCTCAGGGGAAAACACAGATAAAGTGCCCCACAGCTTGAAGTTTGGTGCTACTGCATCTCTAGCAAATGCCTGATCTGGCTGAACTCCAGCCCAAGGCAGCTCCAGACTGTACCACTAACTACACAGGGACCAAATCCTGCCCACGACAGGCAAAGAGAGCCATTGCAGATGACTGTACTGAAAGAAAAAGTAGCTCAGCCGCAACAGTAGGACACATGCAACACATATAGGAGATAACCCTGGAGGACCAGGTTCTGGTGAACAGGGGACACTGCACTATAAGGCACTGCAGGATCTCTTCTTCATTAAGCCAATACTTTAAGTGCAGGACATGTAGCCAACTTTTCTAACACATAGAAACAGGCATAGAGAGTTAGTCAAGATGAAGAGACTATGTCTCAAATGAAAGAACAGGACAAAATCACAGCAAGAGAGCTAAATGAAATGGAGATAAGTAATATGCCTAATAGAGAATTTAAAGTAATGGTCATAAAGATACTCACTGGACTGGAGAAGAGAGTCCTGGACCTCTTCTGGATTTTGGCTCAGGTTATGATCTCAGGATCCTGGGAGCCAGCCCTGCCTTGGGCTCCATGTTCAGTGGGGAGTCTGCTTGAGGATTTGCTCCCTCTTCTGGTCCTTCTACCCCCCTCTCTCTAAAAATAAAGGAAAGAACACAACAAACAACACCATCAAGACACACCATAGAACT
>NW_022637043.1:575-1281 GCF_010015895.1 Lontra canadensis | reverse complement strand
CGGCCAATTCTCACGAGCGTTCTACCCAAACCGATCCCGGTTTGGGCAGAACGCTCGTGAGAATTGGCCGGTGTTCGGTAGCCCTGCGGACAGCCCTGCTCCCCGTCGCCAAGAACCCTTTCTCGCTCAAAGCCTGTAGCGGCAACCTGAAAAATGCGCTGAGGGGACGCGGCCCCACCGGGGGTCCCGGCAAAGGGGTGTGTTCCCGGAGCAGAGTTGAGGGCCGGGTTGGGGCCGTGCGTCCGCCCCCGTCTATTCAGGCTGCTGTGACCCCCAAGGGTGGTGCTGACCTCTGCTGGGGAACGAAGATCTCTCTCACTCGGAAGCTTCTCCGTGGCGCCGAAAGGCACGTTTTGCGCCGGGATGGGAAGGGGGGTCCTGGCGAGGGACTCAGGGTACCCCAGGTGGAAGCCTCGAGGGAAAGGACCCTGGACACAGATGGCTGAGCGTGCAGGTGATGCATCGTGTCAGGGACGTGGCGAAGGCCCGGCCCCAGTGGACAGGGCAAGGTAGGGAACCAGCACAGGCTGAGGAGCAGTTGGCATCGCCCTCGCTGGGCCTGACCCCCTGATGGCATACTGGCGGGTTTCGGACCTGACGTCTCACGGGGCCGGGGCAGGCCCAGGGGACGGCCCTGATGATGTGCGGTGCCCAACGCTAGTGCGCCGGGCGTTTTCCGGCCAATTCTCACGAGCGTTCTGCCCGA
>NW_022637043.1:0-475 GCF_010015895.1 Lontra canadensis | reverse complement strand
CAGGTGATGCATCGTGTCCGGGACGTGGCGAAGCCCCGGCCCCAGTGGACAGGGCAAGGTAGGGAACCAGCACAGGCTGAGGAGCAGTTGGCATCGCCCTCGCTGGGCCTGACCCCCTGATGGCATACTGGCGGGTTTCGGACCTGACGTCTCACGGGGCCGGGGCAGGCCCAGGGGACGGCCCTGATGATGTGCGGTGCCCAACGCTAGTGCGCCGGGCGTTTTCCGGCCAATTCTCACGAGCGTTCTGCCCGAACAGGGATCGGTTTGGGGAGAACGCTCATGAGAATTGGCCGGCGTTGGGCCGCCCTGCGGATCGCCCTGTTACACGTGGCCGAAGGCCCTTTCTCGCTCAGGACCTGTCGCGGCCACCTGAAAAACGCGCTGAGGGGACGCGGCCCCACCGGGGGTCCCGGCAAAGGGGAGCGTTCCCGGAGCAGAGTTGAGGGCCGGGTTGGGGCCGCGCGTCTGCCTC
>NW_022637042.1:0-1281 GCF_010015895.1 Lontra canadensis | reverse complement strand
ACATACACATAGATATGGATCCATTATATCTATGTATGTGTCTGCATCGATCTGTGGGGCACATTCCTAAACTTGAGATTCCTTGGTGAATGGGTATATGCTTTTAAATTTTGATAGATACAGATATTATTGAATTTCTACCATCAAGATCCAACCATATTACATTCTGAAGAAACACATACAAAAAGACCTCTTTCCACAGCTTTGCCAATATGGTGTTTACCAAATTACTATATTAGCATTCCGTCGAACACTAATGCCATATATTATAGTTATATTTTTCTTAAAGTTTTAAGAACCATTGTGTGTAACAGCTGTATTTTTCTTTGAACCAGCTGTTCATATTGTTTGTCCATGTTTCAGTTCTATTGTTGGTTTTGCCATGTGACTTGTAGAAATTCTTTTTGTAACTTAGTCCTCTCTGATATGTGTTGGAAGCTTTTTGTTTGGTTTGTTTTTTGCTATGTTGACATTTAAAATTTTGGGGTAATTGAACTCAAATCCCTCCTTGTATGTCTCTGGGCTCTGTATCATACTTAGGAATGCATTTTCTATACTAGTGTCATGAAAGAAATTTCCCTGTCATTTATCTGGTCATTTATGATTTCTTTTTTGTTTAATTATTTTATCCATTAGGTTTTTATCTTGCTGTAAAGTATGAAGTAGAAGTCCCGCCATTTTTTTTCCAGACTGCATTGAAGTTTTTGTATAATCATTCCTTCAAAAGTGAACATTTTTTAATTGACTTGAAACACTATCTTTACTATATATTAAATTCCCGTATGTAATTGAACCTACTTCTGGGGATATGCCATCTTGTTCTCTTGGTCTGTGTAAATACCACAAAATAACATATATAGTCATATGCAGATTTTATACACACACACACATGCACACACTTAATTGTTTGGGATGCTTCTCTCATTAGTCTTTCTTAAAAATTTTATTTAAATTCAAGTTGGTTAACAAATAGTGTAGTCTTAATTTCAGGGGTAGAATTCAGTGATTCATCAGCTGCATATAACACTCAGTGCTCATTCCATCCAGTGCCCTCCTTAATGCCCATCACCCAATTACCCTTTCCCCTACCTACCTCCTGTCCAGCAACCCTCAGTTTGTTCCCTACAGTTAAGAGTCTCTTAAAGTATAGCTCCTTCTCTGTTTTTATATTAAGTTTTCTTTTCTTTCCACTATATTCATCTGTTTTGTTTCTTAAGTTCCACATATGAGTGAAATCATATGGTATTTGTCATTAGTCTTTATGTTGAGACACAAACCTTG
>NW_022637041.1:0-1281 GCF_010015895.1 Lontra canadensis | reverse complement strand
ACATACACATAGATATGGATCCATTATATCTATGTATGTGTCTGCATCGATCTGTGGGGCACATTCCTAAACTTGAGATTCCTTGGTGAATGGGTATATGCTTTTAAATTTTGATAGATACAGATATTATTGAATTTCTACCATCAAGATCCAACCATATTACATTCTGAAGAAACACATACAAAAAGACCTCTTTCCACAGCTTTGCCAATATGGTGTTTACCAAATTACTATATTAGCATTCCGTCGAACACTAATGCCATATATTATAGTTATATTTTTCTTAAAGTTTTAAGAACCATTGTGTGTAACAGCTGTATTTTTCTTTGAACCAGCTGTTCATATTGTTTGTCCATGTTTCAGTTCTATTGTTGGTTTTGCCATGTGACTTGTAGAAATTCTTTTTGTAACTTAGTCCTCTCTGATATGTGTTGGAAGCTTTTTGTTTGGTTTGTTTTTTGCTATGTTGACATTTAAAATTTTGGGGTAATTGAACTCAAATCCCTCCTTGTATGTCTCTGGGCTCTGTATCATACTTAGGAATGCATTTTCTATACTAGTGTCATGAAAGAAATTTCCCTGTCATTTATCTGGTCATTTATGATTTCTTTTTTGTTTAATTATTTTATCCATTAGGTTTTTATCTTGCTGTAAAGTATGAAGTAGAAGTCCCGCCATTTTTTTTCCAGACTGCATTGAAGTTTTTGTATAATCATTCCTTCAAAAGTGAACATTTTTTAATTGACTTGAAACACTATCTTTACTATATATTAAATTCCCGTATGTAATTGAACCTACTTCTGGGGATATGCCATCTTGTTCTCTTGGTCTGTGTAAATACCACAAAATAACATATATAGTCATATGCAGATTTTATACACACACACACATGCACACACTTAATTGTTTGGGATGCTTCTCTCATTAGTCTTTCTTAAAAATTTTATTTAAATTCAAGTTGGTTAACAAATAGTGTAGTCTTAATTTCAGGGGTAGAATTCAGTGATTCATCAGCTGCATATAACACTCAGTGCTCATTCCATCCAGTGCCCTCCTTAATGCCCATCACCCAATTACCCTTTCCCCTACCTACCTCCTGTCCAGCAACCCTCAGTTTGTTCCCTACAGTTAAGAGTCTCTTAAAGTATAGCTCCTTCTCTGTTTTTATATTAAGTTTTCTTTTCTTTCCACTATATTCATCTGTTTTGTTTCTTAAGTTCCACATATGAGTGAAATCATATGGTATTTGTCATTAGTCTTTATGTTGAGACACAAACCTTG
>NW_022637040.1:0-1281 GCF_010015895.1 Lontra canadensis | reverse complement strand
TCAACAACAAAATTGCTGGCAAGCACCATTTCCTTCCCCTGTATGGCCCCAGCCTAGATATAGGGACACCTGTGGGAACCAGCACAGCATGAATACACCCCACCTAGCTTGCTAACCGTGTGCCCAACTGCCCGTGCTCTTCTGTGGATCCACCTGCTCCATATCAGCCTAGGCAGGAGTTTTCCCCAGGTGGCTTCAGGTTCCCTTCTGTAGCAAAACTGTGCGGAGCTTGCTGGCACTGTGTACCCCACCTCCATGCTCTTCTGTAAGCCTGCCCCCTCCAGCAGGATGGCAGGAATTTTCCAAAGTATCTCCAGCAGACAGGCACAAACCTTGCTAACATCATGCACTTCAACCCTCACATTCTCCTATGAATCTTCCCTCAGCAGGAGTCCATTCAAAGCAGTTACACAAGCAGTATGCAAGTGGTCCCAACAGGGGCCAGCACCACTCCAAAGTGACTCCTTTCCAAAGGATAGGGGAGGACAACCATACAGGACCAGTCAGACTACAGCCCCAGCAGTGGGCTTGGGGCAGACATCTGGTCTGACTGTAGGCACTGTCCCATTCTCAGGGGAAAACACAGATAAAGTGCCCCACAGCTTGAAGTTTGGTGCTACTGCATCTCTAGCAAATGCCTGATCTGGCTGAACTCCAGCCCAAGGCAGCTCCAGACTGTACCACTAACTACACAGGGACCAAATCCTGCCCACGACAGGCAAAGAGAGCCATTGCAGATGACTGTACTGAAAGAAAAAGTAGCTCAGCCGCAACAGTAGGACACATGCAACACATATAGGAGATAACCCTGGAGGACCAGGTTCTGGTGAACAGGGGACACTGCACTATAAGGCACTGCAGGATCTCTTCTTCATTAAGCCAATACTTTAAGTGCAGGACATGTAGCCAACTTTTCTAACACATAGAAACAGGCATAGAGAGTTAGTCAAGATGAAGAGACTATGTCTCAAATGAAAGAACAGGACAAAATCACAGCAAGAGAGCTAAATGAAATGGAGATAAGTAATATGCCTAATAGAGAATTTAAAGTAATGGTCATAAAGATACTCACTGGACTGGAGAAGAGAGTCCTGGACCTCTTCTGGATTTTGGCTCAGGTTATGATCTCAGGATCCTGGGAGCCAGCCCTGCCTTGGGCTCCATGTTCAGTGGGGAGTCTGCTTGAGGATTTGCTCCCTCTTCTGGTCCTTCTACCCCCCTCTCTCTAAAAATAAAGGAAAGAACACAACAAACAACACCATCAAGACACACCATAGAACT
>NW_022637039.1:0-1282 GCF_010015895.1 Lontra canadensis | reverse complement strand
AGGATGCCCACTCTCACCAGTCTTGTTCAACATAGTATTAGAAGTCCTAGCAACAGCAATCAGACAACAAGGAGAAATAAAAGGTATCCAAATTGGCCATGAAGAAGTCAAACTTTCTCTCTTTGCAGATGACATGATTCTTTATATGGAAAACCCAAAAGACTCCACCCCCAAACTCCTAGAACACATACAGCAATTCAGTAACGTGGCAGGATACAAAGTCAATGTACAGAAATCAGTGGTTTTCTTATACACTAAAAATGAAAATACAGAAAGGGAAATTAGAGAATCGATTCCATTTACTATAGCACCAAGAATCATAAGATACCTGGGAATAAACCTAACCAAAGAGGTAAAGGATCTGTACTCGAGGAACTACAGAACAATCATGAAAGAAATTGAAGAAGACACAAAAAGATGGAAGACCATTCCATGCTCTTGGATCAGAAGAATAAACTTTGTTAAAATGTCTATACTGCCTAGAGCTATCTATACTTTTAATGTCATTCCGATCAAAATTCCACCGGTATTTTTCAAAGAGCTGGAGCAAATAATCCTAAAATTTGTATGGAATCAGAAGAGACCCCGATATCTAAGGAAATGTTGAAAAACAAAAATAAAACTGGGGGCATCATGTTACCTGATTTCAAGCTTTACTACAAAGCCGTGATCACCAAGACAGCATGGTACTGGCATAAAAACAGATACATAGTGGAACAGAGTAGAGAGCCCAGATATGGACCCTCAAATCTATGGTCAAATAATCTTCGACAAAACAGAAAAAAATATACAGTGGAAAAAAGTCTCTTCAATAAATGGTGCTGGGAAAACTGGACAGCTATATGCACAAGAATGAAACTCGACCATTCTCTTATATCGTACACAAGGATAAACTCAAAATGGATAAAAGATCTCAACGTGAGACAGGAATCCATCAGAATTCTAGAGGAGAACATAGGCAGTAACCTCTTCGATACCAGCCACAGCAACTTCTTTCAAGATATGTCTCCAAAGGCAAAGGAAACAAAAGCCAAAATAAACTTTTGGGACTTCATCAAAATCAAAAGCTTCTGCACAGCAAAGGAAACAGTCAAAAAAAACAAAGAGGCAACCCACGGAATGGGAGAAGATATTTGCAAATGACAGTACAGACAAAAGGTTGATATCCAGGATCTATAAAGAACTCCTCAAACTCAACACACACAAAACAGAGAATCATATCAAAAAATGGGCAGAAGATATGAACAGACACTTCTCCAATGAAGACATACAAATGGCTATC
>NW_022637038.1:0-1282 GCF_010015895.1 Lontra canadensis | reverse complement strand
CTGCCTTTCTGCCTACTTGTGATCTCTGTCTGTCAAATAAATAAATACATAAATCTTAAAAAAAAAAAAATGGGCCTCATTATACCTCAGTCTTTTGGCCGAAGGTGCTGAAATAGTGTGCTACTAAAAACCTTGGTCTTAGAGAAGCAGGCCAGCAGCCTTGGCACCTACGTTTTAGTAATACAGAATCTCAGGTTCCACTCAGACCTCTTGAGTCAGAATCTGAATTTTAACAGGATCCCCACATAGTCTAGATTAACTAGTATTTAAATTATTGCTTAAAATAAGGCTTTTGACATGTGCCTGGGTATAAAGATGGATTAACTTTCAAGTTCTGGTTTTCCTTTTTGCCATATTCCCAGTTTTCTGACCGGTTAACCGGTGTTGTCTACAGTCAAAAGAGCATTTTATTTCCAAAAGGCACCATTTAGAGAATGATTCGCTTGCAGGTTGCAAAAATGCACTAGCAAATGCAGTATATTCTAAACAAACCCTCTGAACAGACTTGCCCTGGGGGACAAATGACATTCACCTTGCAGTATGTTAGAGGGTTGCCCTGAAGTGGGAGGGACTGGGAAACAGGTCTTGGGAAGCCCTGCAGATCGTAGATTCCTGGGACAGATGTCCTCAGAGTTCTGTCTTCAAGCCAAGTATCAAAAGCAAACAAATAAATTATGAGAAACACCATCATTTCCCTCACCCCAGAAAGCAGCAATGCCAGTTCCAAAACTCAAGTTTAGGAGCTTTCGGAAATGACTCCTGTCTACATCATAATTGCTGAAGTTATAGAAGCTCCCCCAGGTCCCCAAGCTTCCCCTGGAATAGGGCTCTGTGTGTGTGTGTGTGTGTGTGTGTGTGTGTGTGTGTGTATGTGTGTGTGTGTGTGTGTGTATCTTATGCACATCCTTTCTCCTTCCCGTTGAATGTACTGAGCCTCACTTCCCGGTTGACCTCACCCCAGATGGCCCTACTCTCTGATAGGGCTGAGGAAGAATCCCAGAGTGGAGAAAATGGTGTTTCTGTACCATTAAATCTCTGTTCCCCACCTTGCTGTCTTTTTTTTGCTCTCACTCCTAAATGCTTCAGCGCACATTTCCTAAGAACAAGGCCAGTTTCCTACATAATCACAACATAGTCTTTAAACCTAGGAAATCCGACAATGACATGATCCTATCAATCAACATTCCATCACGTTTTGCTGATTGTCCAATAATATTCTTTTTTTTTTAAGATTTTATTTATTTATTTGACAGACAGAGATCACAAGTAGGCAGAAAGGCAG
>NW_022637037.1:0-1282 GCF_010015895.1 Lontra canadensis | reverse complement strand
CTGCCTTTCTGCCTACTTGTGATCTCTGTCTGTCAAATAAATAAATAAAATCTTAAAAAAAAAAGAATATTATTGGACAATCAGCAAAACGTGATGGAATGTTGATTGATAGGATCATGTCATTGTCGGATTTCCTAGGTTTAAAGACTATGTTGTGATTATGTAGGAAACTGGCCTTGTTCTTAGGAAATGTGCGCTGAAGCATTTAGGAGTGAGAGCAAAAAAAAGACAGCAAGGTGGGGAACAGAGATTTAATGGTACAGAAACACCATTTTCTCCACTCTGGGATTCTTCCTCAGCCCTATCAGAGAGTAGGGCCATCTGGGGTGAGGTCAACCGGGAAGTGAGGCTCAGTACATTCAACGGGAAGGAGAAAGGATGTGCATAAGATACACACACACACACACACACATACACACACACACACACACACACACACACACACACACACAGAGCCCTATTCCAGGGGAAGCTTGGGGACCTGGGGGAGCTTCTATAACTTCAGCAATTATGATGTAGACAGGAGTCATTTCCGAAAGCTCCTAAACTTGAGTTTTGGAACTGGCATTGCTGCTTTCTGGGGTGAGGGAAATGATGGTGTTTCTCATAATTTATTTGTTTGCTTTTGATACTTGGCTTGAAGACAGAACTCTGAGGACATCTGTCCCAGGAATCTACGATCTGCAGGGCTTCCCAAGACCTGTTTCCCAGTCCCTCCCACTTCAGGGCAACCCTCTAACATACTGCAAGGTGAATGTCATTTGTCCCCCAGGGCAAGTCTGTTCAGAGGGTTTGTTTAGAATATACTGCATTTGCTAGTGCATTTTTGCAACCTGCAAGCGAATCATTCTCTAAATGGTGCCTTTTGGAAATAAAATGCTCTTTTGACTGTAGACAACACCGGTTAACCGGTCAGAAAACTGGGAATATGGCAAAAAGGAAAACCAGAACTTGAAAGTTAATCCATCTTTATACCCAGGCACATGTCAAAAGCCTTATTTTAAGCAATAATTTAAATACTAGTTAATCTAGACTATGTGGGGATCCTGTTAAAATTCAGATTCTGACTCAAGAGGTCTGAGTGGAACCTGAGATTCTGTATTACTAAAACGTAGGTGCCAAGGCTGCTGGCCTGCTTCTCTAAGACCAAGGTTTTTAGTAGCACACTATTTCAGCACCTTCGGCCAAAAGACTGAGGTATAATGAGGCCCATTTTTTTTTTTTTAAGATTTATGTATTTATTTATTTGACAGACAGAGATCACAAGTAGGCAGAAAGGCAG
>NW_022637036.1:0-1282 GCF_010015895.1 Lontra canadensis | reverse complement strand
CTGCCTTTCTGCCTACTTGTGATCTCTGTCTGTCAAATAAATAAATACATAAATCTTAAAAAAAAAAAAATGGGCCTCATTATACCTCAGTCTTTTGGCCGAAGGTGCTGAAATAGTGTGCTACTAAAAACCTTGGTCTTAGAGAAGCAGGCCAGCAGCCTTGGCACCTACGTTTTAGTAATACAGAATCTCAGGTTCCACTCAGACCTCTTGAGTCAGAATCTGAATTTTAACAGGATCCCCACATAGTCTAGATTAACTAGTATTTAAATTATTGCTTAAAATAAGGCTTTTGACATGTGCCTGGGTATAAAGATGGATTAACTTTCAAGTTCTGGTTTTCCTTTTTGCCATATTCCCAGTTTTCTGACCGGTTAACCGGTGTTGTCTACAGTCAAAAGAGCATTTTATTTCCAAAAGGCACCATTTAGAGAATGATTCGCTTGCAGGTTGCAAAAATGCACTAGCAAATGCAGTATATTCTAAACAAACCCTCTGAACAGACTTGCCCTGGGGGACAAATGACATTCACCTTGCAGTATGTTAGAGGGTTGCCCTGAAGTGGGAGGGACTGGGAAACAGGTCTTGGGAAGCCCTGCAGATCGTAGATTCCTGGGACAGATGTCCTCAGAGTTCTGTCTTCAAGCCAAGTATCAAAAGCAAACAAATAAATTATGAGAAACACCATCATTTCCCTCACCCCAGAAAGCAGCAATGCCAGTTCCAAAACTCAAGTTTAGGAGCTTTCGGAAATGACTCCTGTCTACATCATAATTGCTGAAGTTATAGAAGCTCCCCCAGGTCCCCAAGCTTCCCCTGGAATAGGGCTCTGTGTGTGTGTGTGTGTGTGTGTGTGTGTGTGTGTGTGTATGTGTGTGTGTGTGTGTGTGTATCTTATGCACATCCTTTCTCCTTCCCGTTGAATGTACTGAGCCTCACTTCCCGGTTGACCTCACCCCAGATGGCCCTACTCTCTGATAGGGCTGAGGAAGAATCCCAGAGTGGAGAAAATGGTGTTTCTGTACCATTAAATCTCTGTTCCCCACCTTGCTGTCTTTTTTTTGCTCTCACTCCTAAATGCTTCAGCGCACATTTCCTAAGAACAAGGCCAGTTTCCTACATAATCACAACATAGTCTTTAAACCTAGGAAATCCGACAATGACATGATCCTATCAATCAACATTCCATCACGTTTTGCTGATTGTCCAATAATATTCTTTTTTTTTTAAGATTTTATTTATTTATTTGACAGACAGAGATCACAAGTAGGCAGAAAGGCAG
>NW_022637035.1:0-1282 GCF_010015895.1 Lontra canadensis | reverse complement strand
TAAAGCTGATTGCAGTCTAACCCTTCTGAGATCCTTGAAACCATTACCTTTTTCTTCTCAGTAACCCTATTTGGATTCCACTTATTTCTGCAGCTGTTTGGAGAGAAACAGAAACCCAGAGGGAGAATTATTCTGATGGTACCAAAGATCCAGGTGGAACACAAAGGTGCTGCGAGATAATGGCTTGTGTGGCAGCAGCTTTTAAAATGTGTGAAGGTTAGAAAGGGTCAGAGGATTTGAGACCCAGGAGAGCCATGTCATGAAGTCAGTCAGGAGGAGAGGGTGAGGGATCAAGGATTCTAGATCGCACTCTAGATGCCAAAGGCTTGTTGACTGTGGTTGTGTATGGCAATGGGGGTGTGGGAGGAGTCAACTGCATGACTGACTTAAAATTCCAAGGTCAAGTTGACAGGATCATTTTTTTTTAATATTTTATTTATTTATTTGACAGAGAGAGAGAGATCACAAGTAGGCAGAGAGGCAGACAGGCAGAGAGGGGGAAGCAGGCTCCCCACTGAGCAGACAGCCCGATGTGGGGCTTGATCCCAGGAGGCTGGGATCATGACCTGAGCTGAAGGCAGAGGCTTTAACCCACTGAGCTACCCAGGCACCCCAGGATCCTTTTTAAATACTCATGAGACATTAGGACTTTCTGCCAATGAGAAAGATGTTTGCAGCTGGCACTGGGTAACCCTCCTCCTGCCAGCACATTGCAGGCTGCTGTCATATTGCAGTCACCCGTGGTGGGGAAACTACCATGGGCCACATCTACATAGGAGAACTCTGTGTTCCTAGCATCCACTTGAACCGTCTCAGTCCAGGGAAAGACACAAAAGTTGACTCGATGTTGCCTTACTGTCCTACTGTTCTACCTCCTGAGGATAAGTCACTAATCCAGTGGACACTTTCCAATTTCTGTTCTCCTTCCAGGTTCCCACACTGTTGCTCACTTTCAACACTTTTCTGTTTCCAGACGTCAGCTGTGGTTATCTGAGCCAAGGAGTGTCCTGTTCCTGGTGTAAGGAGAACTTGGGCAGCCCTCCAACACAGGCACAGTTGAGCTCCGGTATTCTTTGTACACATGTGGGCAGGGTTCCTGGAATTAGTGTGTTTCTGTGTGGGACTGGACGTCTGGGGACCTTGATCTCCACAGCACAGCAATCAGCTGACAGGGGGAGTGGAGGGAGGGCAAGTGCACACTCGGACTCCTGAAGCTGCCAAACCTTGGCTGTCTGTTGCCAGTAGTGCAGGGTGATGTCTCCCAGTCCAACCATGGTCACCC
>NW_022637034.1:0-1282 GCF_010015895.1 Lontra canadensis | reverse complement strand
CTGCCTTTCTGCCTACTTGTGATCTCTGTCTGTCAAATAAATAAATAAAATCTTAAAAAAAAAAGAATATTATTGGACAATCAGCAAAACGTGATGGAATGTTGATTGATAGGATCATGTCATTGTCGGATTTCCTAGGTTTAAAGACTATGTTGTGATTATGTAGGAAACTGGCCTTGTTCTTAGGAAATGTGCGCTGAAGCATTTAGGAGTGAGAGCAAAAAAAAGACAGCAAGGTGGGGAACAGAGATTTAATGGTACAGAAACACCATTTTCTCCACTCTGGGATTCTTCCTCAGCCCTATCAGAGAGTAGGGCCATCTGGGGTGAGGTCAACCGGGAAGTGAGGCTCAGTACATTCAACGGGAAGGAGAAAGGATGTGCATAAGATACACACACACACACACACACATACACACACACACACACACACACACACACACACACACACAGAGCCCTATTCCAGGGGAAGCTTGGGGACCTGGGGGAGCTTCTATAACTTCAGCAATTATGATGTAGACAGGAGTCATTTCCGAAAGCTCCTAAACTTGAGTTTTGGAACTGGCATTGCTGCTTTCTGGGGTGAGGGAAATGATGGTGTTTCTCATAATTTATTTGTTTGCTTTTGATACTTGGCTTGAAGACAGAACTCTGAGGACATCTGTCCCAGGAATCTACGATCTGCAGGGCTTCCCAAGACCTGTTTCCCAGTCCCTCCCACTTCAGGGCAACCCTCTAACATACTGCAAGGTGAATGTCATTTGTCCCCCAGGGCAAGTCTGTTCAGAGGGTTTGTTTAGAATATACTGCATTTGCTAGTGCATTTTTGCAACCTGCAAGCGAATCATTCTCTAAATGGTGCCTTTTGGAAATAAAATGCTCTTTTGACTGTAGACAACACCGGTTAACCGGTCAGAAAACTGGGAATATGGCAAAAAGGAAAACCAGAACTTGAAAGTTAATCCATCTTTATACCCAGGCACATGTCAAAAGCCTTATTTTAAGCAATAATTTAAATACTAGTTAATCTAGACTATGTGGGGATCCTGTTAAAATTCAGATTCTGACTCAAGAGGTCTGAGTGGAACCTGAGATTCTGTATTACTAAAACGTAGGTGCCAAGGCTGCTGGCCTGCTTCTCTAAGACCAAGGTTTTTAGTAGCACACTATTTCAGCACCTTCGGCCAAAAGACTGAGGTATAATGAGGCCCATTTTTTTTTTTTTAAGATTTATGTATTTATTTATTTGACAGACAGAGATCACAAGTAGGCAGAAAGGCAG
>NW_022637033.1:0-1282 GCF_010015895.1 Lontra canadensis | reverse complement strand
CCTTAGTAGTTATTACTACTAAGTACACAGACTTTGCCATCTTGGCAGAGGACAATGTAATGTTTATCAGCCTTGCCATGATTCATTGATGAATAAAACAGGATCATGAAAAGTTCAAGGAAAGCTAGCCTTATTTCATTATTAAACTTTGTCTGCATTGACCATTCTCTCTTTAAATTCAGATATGATTTACCTCTTCGTTATTGAGATTTTCCAAATCATGTATTTCAAGATGTTTCTTTTCCGTACCTGAAATAAGAATCAGCACCCCCACACTTGTGAAAGGAGGAAATTGTTGGCTTTCAGAAAGAATTCCTATAAGGAATTTAAGGATGATTAAAAATACTGTTTTGCAAATTTACCATTCATGATAAAGGGGATATACACACACAAATTTAAACATATGGTTTGATTTTGATAGGAATTTTAAGGATAATATGGGTTACTGTATTTCTATTACTTTGAGATTCCTTTCCTTTGTCTACCAACATACTTAACTATTGACGAGTAGTATCAGACCAGTTTGTGTTAATCAGCAGCTGACTAATGTCATATAATGAGTTCATTTTATTTTATAAAGAAAATAGTTGAAAATATTAATAATTAAATCTTGTTACCCATCTTACCTCTTCAGGTAGAGTCACTAAGAGCGGGGATTAAACACCAGAAGATCAACTTTTTCTTCCAATCTTGGTAATAAGCCTTTGACCTAAATGTTTCAACAGTCAGAATTTTAAACTGGATTCAGAATTAAAATAGATAAATACATAAATCTTTAAAAATACTTTCTCCCATGTTTTTAGAGGAAAATGTATTAGAGGGCTAAAATTGTAGACAGAGATAAATATTTCTACATTTTCCTTCAGATATAGGTTATGTGCATTTACCTAAAAACAGGAAATTAAACTATTTACCAGAACGAACACAAAATGTATAAAAAGCCTCTGCTTTTCAACAGCTCATATGTTTATACTCTGGTTTCACTTTTGGAAGATTAAATAAGGAAGCAAGCTCTCCTATGTTCTATATAGATATACATATGCTTTAAACCTATTGTTCTAACTTAAACATTTATTTTCTGTAACCAAGAGAAATGTTTTTTTTTTAATTTTTTTATTTGTCTGTTTATTTATGTATTTTATTTTTTCCAGTGTTCCAAGATTCATTGTTTATGCACCATACCCAGTGCTCCATGCAATATGTGCCCTCCTTAATACCCAACACCACGCTCACCGAACCCCCTCCTCTCCCCTCCAAAACCCTCAGAGTTCACAGTCTCTCG
>NW_022637032.1:0-1282 GCF_010015895.1 Lontra canadensis | reverse complement strand
AACCATGATTTGTATGATATTCTTCTCCAAACAGCTGGCAAACCTCAACCTCCTAAATTTGACTTGAAACGAAGATCTCTCTGCTTAGACCAATTTTAGTAACACCTGTTGAAATATTGTTGTAAACTAAGCCCTAATTCATAGGACTTCTTTATCCACTCATCTTCATGGGTATTACAGGCCAAACAAGTTTCTTAACTCTATGAATTCAGAACATTTTATTATATTTTTATTTTTAAATTTTTTAAAGATAGATTTATTTATTTATTTATTTATTTATTTATTTAAGAGAGAGCGAGTGAGAGCAAGCAGGAGCTGGTAGGGCTGGAGGAGAGGCAGAGGGATGTGAAGAAAGAATCTGTCACAGACTCCCCACTGAGCATGGAGCCAGAGGTGAAGCTCTATCCCAGGACCCTGAGATCATGACCTGAGCTAAAATCAAGAGTCAGACCCTCAACCAACTGAGCCACCCAAGCATACCTTTATTATATTTTTAACGAAGAAGATTGGCTCTCTCTTGTCGTATGCATTGTGTGTCTAAAAAAAAAAAGGAAAAGAAAAAGAAATAAAGAAAGGAGAAAAAAATAAAGAAAAAGAAAAACCCATGTAAAAATGAAATTAATAATTCCAAGAGCAACAAGAATAAATTACTATGAAAATCCTGAAGAATTAGTGCTATATTCTTATGGGAGTGATTAGAAAAAGCTTAATACTAGATCAAGTGATATTTCAAACAAATAAATAAACAACTTTCTGCTGTAAATAAAGGGACTAAGTCATCTCTAATTCACCTCAAGAACTATTATAGTCTCACCCAGTAAGTGTATAGGAAATGTTGGCTGAAAAGTTAGAAATTGAACATCATCCTATTTTTCTTTTCTTTTCTTTTTTTTTTCTTTTCTTTTCTTTTCTTTTCTTTTTTCTTTGCTAAGAGGTGATAGGATGTTAGAACTTAAAGGATCTGAAGAAACTAATGAGTGTAATTTTCTAGGTTTATAATTTAGAATAAATATCCAAAGAATTTGTAATTTGCCGAGTTAGAGAAATTTAAATTATTGTACATAATGATAAGTATTCTTTCTTTCCTTCTTTTTCTTTTTCTTTCCTTCTTTCTTTTCTTTTCTTTTTTTTTTTAGATTTTATTTTTTAAGTAATCTTCACACCCAACATGGGGCTTAAGCTCACAATGCCAAGATCAAGAGTCACATGCTACACTCACTGAGCCAGCAAGGAACCCCTTCATAATGATAATTATTCTGAAGAAAATACACCAGAATAGTGA
>NW_022637031.1:0-1282 GCF_010015895.1 Lontra canadensis | reverse complement strand
ATGTACTCATCTTGCATAATGGAAATTTTAGAGCGTTTAACCCAATCGTACTAACTTCTCACTCCCTCCAGCTTTCGTCAATAGTCATTTGAATTCCTATTTCTAAGAGTTTACCATTTTAGATTCCACATGCAAGTGTAATTGAGCAATGTTTGTATTTCGGTATCTGGCTTATTCTACTTAACACAATGTCCTCTGCTTTCATCTATATCTTTGCAAATAGAAGCATTTCCTTTTACAAGGCATGTTGCTGTCCAGTTTCCCCAGCACCATTTGTTGAAGACACTGTCTTCTTTCCATTGAATATTTTTCCTGCTTTCTTGAAGATTAATTGACCATATAGTTATGGGTTCATTTATGGGTTTTCTCTTCAGTTCTAGTGGTCTAGGTGTCCATTTTTATATCAGTACCATATGTCTTGACTGCTACGACTTTATAATATATCTTGAAGTGTAATACTGTGATGCCTTCATCTTTACTTTTTTTTTTTTCCCTCCAACGTTGTTTTGGCTATTTGTTTCAGTTCTGTGAAAAATACTATTGGTAGTTTGACATGGATTGAATTAAATATGTAGACTGTTTTGGGTAGTAAAGATATTTAATAATATTTAAAAATATTTGTTCTTCCAATCCATCACCATGGACTGTCTTTCCATTTCCTTGTGTTCTCTTCAATTCCTTTCATCAGTGTTTTACAATTTTCAGAGTGCAGGTCTTCTACCTCTTTGTTTAAGTTTATCCCCAGGTATCTTATTACTTTGATTTAATTGTAAAAGAGTTTGATTTCTTAATTTTTTTTTCTGGTGCTTCATTATTGGTGTATAGAAATGGAATTGATTCTGTCCTTTTTTTTTAATCCTGATATGTATGCATTCATTTATTGGTTCTAGTAGTCTTTTGATGGAATCTTTGGGTTTAATATATATATATTCCACACTTTATCCATTCATTTGTTGATGAGCACTTAGTTTTATTCACATATCTTGTTTATTGGAAATACTGTTTCCATAATCATAAGAGTGCAGATATTGCTTCAAGATGTAAATTTTAGGGACCCCTGGGTGGCTCAGTTGGTTGGGCTGCTGCCTTCAGCTTGGGTCATGATTCCAAGATCCTGGGTTCCATCCCCGCATCAGGCTCCCTGCTTAACAGAGAGCCTGCCTCTCTCTCTCCCTCTGCCTGCTGCTCTGCTTTCTTGTGTTCTCTCTGTCAAATAAATAAAATTTTAAAAATCTTTAAAAAAAAGACATAAATTTTATGTCCTTTGTATATATACCTACAA
>NW_022637030.1:0-1283 GCF_010015895.1 Lontra canadensis | reverse complement strand
AAAAGACATAAATTTTATGTCCTTTGTATATATACCTACAAGTGGGACTGTCGGATTATGTGGTATTTTTATTTTTAATTATTTGAGGAACTCCCATATACTTTTACATAGTGGCTATACCAATTCGCACTCCCAAGAAGAGTGTAAAAGGATTCCCTTTTCTCTGTATTCTGGCCAACACTTATTATCTCTTTGATAATAACCACTTTAACAGATGTGAGTTTATGTTTCATTTTTTATTTTTTTAGTATTTTTTATATTCAATTATCCAAGGTATTGTACTATACACACACACACACACACACACACACACTCACTCTCTGTCTCTCCATATATATTAATTAGTGGAATACATCACCTGGTGTTCATAATATCTCATGCTCTCTTTAATGTTCATCATTCAGTTATCCCAGCCCCCTATTCACCCCCCTTTACACAACCCTCATGGTTTTTTTTTTTTTTCCCACTGTCAGGAGTCTCATAAGGTTGGTCTCACTATCTGATTTGTTCCCATTTATTTCCCCCCCACCAGCATTGTCCTCTGCTCTAGTTCTTATGTTCCACATGTGAGTAAAACCATAGGATAATTGTGTTTCTCTGATTTTATTTCACTTAGCATAATGTGCCCTAATTCCATCCACTTTGATTTGCTCATCAATAGATGAGCCTCACAGAGTCATATTTACTCTTAAGCCAGGTTTCTATTTCGAAGTTGCAAAATTAGAGCTAGGTCTAGTTTGGATGCCATATTATCTGTAATGTGCTTTTGCAATAAAACAGTGCAAACCCAACTTTAATCTAAATTCAATCCACAAGTAATTATTTTCTTTTCATATCTCAAAATATCTGTCTACTTTTTTCCTATTTATCTTCCTAAAAATGCTTGTTCATTGCATGAAATTTCAAAAAAAAACTGTATTATTTAGTGGTGCTCAAATATATATGTGTACAATCACTGTGTATTCTAGATCTCTCTACACTAAAATAATTATGGTTCTGAAGTTGCATACTCTTCTAAGCAATCAAATCACATATCTCTTATATATAATATGATTATTAGTTCTTTGTAACTAAGGTACACAAACATATTCTTTGTCTTTTTTTTTTTTTTAGTAGAACTAGTGGAAACACTTGAAAGGATGTGTAACCTTATATAAGATTCCATGAAAGGATATTGTGTAGAACTATGCTCGCCAACACCCCAGAGGATAGTTTTTGGGGTATCTGATTTGGAATCTCTGAAAGTCATCTCACAATGGTAGAAATTCTAGGTGATTGATATC
>NW_022637029.1:0-1284 GCF_010015895.1 Lontra canadensis | reverse complement strand
GTGGGGTGGTTTCCTTCCTCCCAAGCCACCTTTGGGAGGCCCAGTGCTGCTGCGTGGGGGAAGCAGGTGCTCAGATCCTCCTCCTCTTCTCTGTCTCTGAGTCACAAAAGAGAAAATAAGTAAATATTGCTTACATGCTCGAACTCCTTGCACATAAAAGAAATGCCAGAGACCTGTGGAGTTTCTAAAGCTCGACTGAAAGAGCCAGAATCACTTAGAGAACAGGTTGGGAACACCCCCGTGGCAGGCAGAGGGTGTGAGTGGCAGGAAGGGTAGAGTGTGGGTAGCTGGAACAGAGGAGTGAGGAACAGAAGCACCAATGGAGGAGGAAGGGCCATGAGGGACAGGGGAGAGACAAACTCAATAGCTAAAAACCTATACAACATTCACCTCAGTACTCAATTTTCCCAGAGAAGTGGGACCTGGAGGAAGAAGAGGTGCATGTGCATATATGATAGTCTTACCTGTGGTGCTCATGTGTCTCTGCCATCCTAGGACTCCCCTGTCATGGCTGCTGTGCTCTCCTGTCAAAGGAGATGATGGCTTCAAGCATGATGGCTTGTTCTCCATCAGGAGAAGGCCAGTTATCCTGCTTAACAGAGAATCTTAGCAGTAGTTCCCATGTCTGTAGGGTGCTCCTGGGGACACACACCATCTCATTCCCTCCCCCTTGTGACTTTAAGGGGCAGGTCTGGTGTAGAGAAACAGCATTGGATTTTGCTCTCAGAATCCTCTGGCTTTAAGTCTCTGTTCTGACATATATATATATATATATATATATATATATATATATGTATTTTTTTTTCTTTTAAGGTTTATTTATTTTGAGAGAGAGAGACAGCACATGTGCATGCATGGTGAACAAGGAAGGGGCAGAGGAAGAAGGAGTGTTCCAAGCAGAATCCCCGCTGAGTGCAGAGCCCATCATGGGGCTGGATCCATGACCCTGAGATCATGACTGAGCCAAAACCAAGAGTTGGACGCCTAACCGGCTGAGCCAAGTCGCCTCTGTTGTGCTAATTACTTTATTTCACTTTGAGTAAGAAACTATTGAGTCAGTTTTCTCCTCTGGAAAATGCAGATTACAACACTTAACTTATTAGGACAAGGAAGGTTTTGGGGCACACAAGAAGCTAGTGGGCAAATTAGAGCAAGAAGTCTTTTCCTCAAGACATTTTATTTCCATTGTCAGAAAATTATCATAATCTGTGGTGACTCTGCATGAAAGGTGTCCATGGCACTGGGCCTCCCAAAGGTGGCTTGGGAGGAAGGAAACCACCCCAC
>NW_022637028.1:0-1284 GCF_010015895.1 Lontra canadensis | reverse complement strand
TTCTATGATGATGGAAATATCCAAGATCTGCTCTGTCCAATGTGATAGCCTCTAGCCACATGTGATACTTGAAATGTCCACAATGCGATTCAGGAACTGAATTTTAAATTTTATGTAATTTTGATTAATTTAAATTTGAATGGCCCCACGTGGCCAGTGGATACCAGACTGGATAGCACAGGTCTAGACAATTAATTTGAGCGGCAAGATGAACATCTCCACATAAATTTTACAAGCACTTCAAATGGCATAGTTAATTTTCAGCCTCCTACCACACAACTTCTGCCTAATGTTTCCTATGTTGTTCAAAATGCCATCATCTTGTCAGTCATCCAGGGTTAAAAATGAAAAGTCATTTATTCATTTCACAAACACCCAGGGAGCACTTACTAAATGTCAGGCAGGATACTAGGCATAGGGAATACAAAGATGAATATAGTCCTTGTAGGAAAACAGTGATAATATTTATAACTAACTCTTGTATTTGAGGTCCGATCAGGAATAAAACCAGACTCAGTCCCTTCCCTCTCTTTCTGCTTTACCTTTCACATCCAAACTTTTGTCACAATAGCCCCCTGAGGGCAAAGATTTTTGTCCCTTCCATTTACTGCTGTATCCATAGAGCCTAAAGGAGTGCCTTCTTGTACAGGGTAGTGGTGGTGCGTGGTCAACATCTGAGGAACGAATCCATGCCTCTCCTACCATCCTGCTTTAATTCCCTTTCCCTCCTTCCCACTACCTCGTTAACAGTCTCCAACTGGCTTAGCTACCCAGACAACTGCCATAGACACTTACTGGAGTTATTTTTAAGTTTCACTTTCAGATTGTGGTCCTGGGTCAGTAAGGTAACAGTATATAAAATCAATATACAGAAATTCATTGCATTTCTATATACTAATAATGAAGCCATAGAAAGAGAAATTAAGAAAACAATTCCATTTACAACTTTGCCAAAAATAATAAAAGACCTAGAAATAAACTTAACCTAGAAGTAAACAAGGAGGTAGAAGACCTGTACTCAGAAAACTAGAAAGATTGATGAAAAAAACTGAAGATGGCACAAATGGAAAGATATTCCTTGCTCCTGGTTTGGAACAACAAATATTGTTAAAATACCCATGTTACCCAAAGCAATCTACAGATTTAATGTGATCCCTTTCAAAAAAATCATCAGCATTTTTCACAGAACTAGAACAATCATAAAATTTGTACTGAACCACAAAAGATCCCAAACTGCCAAAACAATCTTGGGGGAGGAAAAAAACACATCTGGAGGTGTCACAA
>NW_022637027.1:0-1284 GCF_010015895.1 Lontra canadensis | reverse complement strand
AACATCGAACTTGGCTTTGGCTCAGGTCATAATCTCAGGTCATGGGATTGAACCCTGTGTCAGGCTCTGTCCTCAGCTCAAACTCTGGTTGGGATTCTCTCTCCCTCTCCCTCTGCCCCCTGCTTGTGATCTCTGTCTAAAGTAAATAAATAAATCTTTTTTTAAAAAGGCATTTTGGGGACATTTGGAAAAGTCAGAATGAGGTATATAAATTAGATAATGTATTTAATCAGCTGATTTTGATAATTACACTGAGGTTGTGTAAGACTGTCCTTGAAAACACATACTGAAGTATAAAATTACATCATTCTGCAATTTATTCTCAAATGGTTCCAGAAAAGTTAAAATATATACTTACGTGTGTGTATGTGTACAGAGAGAACTATTCATGTAATCTGTCTTTAACCTGAAATTATGTTGAAAAAATTAAAAGGTAATTCATTAAGATAATGCAAATTAACACCACACTACATATTCACTAGAATGGCTTGAATAAAAAAAATTGACAATACCAAATATTGACAAGGATATGGAGAAACTGGGACCCTCGTACATTGCTGGTGGGGTTGCAAATTAGTACATACACTTTAGAATACAGTTTAGTGGATTCTTGAAAAGTTAAACATTTACTTTCCACATAGCCCAGTGATTCCACTTCTCTATATCTAGTTCAGAAAAGTGAACATATGTCCACACAAATGTTTCTCTATTTCATTGCAGCATTTAATAATAGTTAAAGACTGGAAACATTCCAAATGTCCATCAGTGAATCGACAAACAAAATGTTGCATATGTACACAATGACGTACTACTCAGCAATAAAAATGAAATTCTGGGGGTGCCTGGCTGGCTCAGACAGTGGAGCATGGGACTCTTGATCTCAGGGTTGTGAGTTCAAGCCCCATGTTGGATGTGGAATCTACTAAAAAAAAAAATGAAATTATGATATATATGTGACAATATGAATGAACCTCAAAAACATTATGCCAAGTGAAAGAAGCAAGGTGCAATAGATTATATATTATTTTATTCAATTTATATGAATTTAGGGAAACTATTGAGATAAAAATAGATCCCTAGTTCCCTCAGGGCCAAGGATGGGAATTGGGATTAATTGCAAACAGGAATGAAGGAACTTTTGGGGAGTGATAGAAATCTTCTAAAACTGGATTGTGGTGATGGTTGCACATTTGAACCTTAAAATTAGTGAATTTTATGGTGTGTAAATCATACCTCAATAAAGCTATTTTAAAGACTATAAAGCCCCCCAAAATGAGGAACAAA
>NW_022637026.1:0-1285 GCF_010015895.1 Lontra canadensis | reverse complement strand
AAAATCAGCTGAGACTTCTGGAATAAAAATTGCTTGAACAAAAAAAAATAATAAAAATAAAAAATAAATAAGTACATAAGTCTTCTAAAAAACTATATCTAGCAATCACCACAGAGTTCAGATTTGATAAATTTATATCAACATACAGCTAGAAGTTGTTACTACAGACTCCTAGCCCAGTGCACTCTTCCCAGTACACCAACTGAGTTCTTTGGAGATTAACAGAATGTACCATGAATCGCTAAGCATAAGAATGTTTACGGACACACAGCACCAAGAGAGAATGGGCCGGCGGGCGGGGGCAGGAAGGGGACCTGAAGTGAATTTTGGAATTTTATATTCTCTTCTGTGTTGGGAGCGCTGCTCTCATGCTGTTAGTACTGGTTTGATAGTTACATTATTTTATTTTATTTTATTTTATTATTTTATTTTCGTTGTGGTAGTCTGAATATTATGAAGAGTGTGGTTGAGGAAGGCAGTATTCACATGAGTACCCTTCAACTCCCCCAACTTTCCACCAGCCAGGTCCACTCCTTCTAAGGACACTTTCAGGAACATATGTGAACAGGGAAAATTCCAGATTCCTTAAGCTGCTGTTTTACAAACTCTATTTATTCGAAGTGAAAATAAAATTCCAATTGACAAGTGCACTGCCTTCTGATACCTGGACCTTGAAGAGTGGGGAGGAAACTGTGAACCCACAATGCATTATTTGCAGAAAGCACTTCCCCTTGATGTATCTATGACTGCCTGTTGGTTGGCACGACAAGGCATCTGAGAGATTTCTGAGCTATCTCCCAACCATAGCAGATTTCCTCTCACTTCAGGTCAGTACACATTCTTATGCAACTTGAATTCCTAACCTCACCATATATCTAGCATTAAAGTGAAGGCATGGACTGGGGAAGAATGGGGTCCTAATGATGGGATGGGAACATGGGAGAAGACCTGATGAAACTGGAAACATTGAGCCCCTAAAAGCCTCATGAATCATCTTTACCAGTAGAAACAGGCTCTCCAACCCCTGTCTGAGGAGAAACTCCCCTCAGAGCCTCTCCAACCCTGCATTGCTTGAAGAAAGTGTAATGAAAGCATAAAGTTTCCTTGAAAAAGGAAGTTTCCTTGAAAGACACTGATGGTGCTTCCCAGGACCCAGCTGCCACCACCTCTTTTTGCTTGCAGACCTATAACAAGACTCAAGTCCTAGCTGACCCCTAAAGGTGAGGTAAAAAGTATAACCCATGAGAGGATGTGCTACATTTTTTCTAATACATACAGACAGAAA
>NW_022637025.1:0-1285 GCF_010015895.1 Lontra canadensis | reverse complement strand
AACATCGAACTTGGCTTTGGCTCAGGTCATAATCTCAGGTCATGGGATTGAACCCTGTGTCAGGCTCTGTCCTCAGCTCAAACTCTGGTTGGGATTCTCTCTCCCTCTCCCTCTGCCCCCTGCTTGTGATCTCTGTCTAAAGTAAATAAATAAATCTTTTTTTAAAAAGGCATTTTGGGGACATTTGGAAAAGTCAGAATGAGGTATATAAATTAGATAATGTATTTAATCAGCTGATTTTGATAATTACACTGAGGTTGTGTAAGACTGTCCTTGAAAACACATACTGAAGTATAAAATTACATCATTCTGCAATTTATTCTCAAATGGTTCCAGAAAAGTTAAAATATATACTTACGTGTGTGTATGTGTACAGAGAGAACTATTCATGTAATCTGTCTTTAACCTGAAATTATGTTGAAAAAATTAAAAGGTAATTCATTAAGATAATGCAAATTAACACCACACTACATATTCACTAGAATGGCTTGAATAAAAAAAATTGACAATACCAAATATTGACAAGGATATGGAGAAACTGGGACCCTCGTACATTGCTGGTGGGGTTGCAAATTAGTACATACACTTTAGAATACAGTTTAGTGGATTCTTGAAAAGTTAAACATTTACTTTCCACATAGCCCAGTGATTCCACTTCTCTATATCTAGTTCAGAAAAGTGAACATATGTCCACACAAATGTTTCTCTATTTCATTGCAGCATTTAATAATAGTTAAAGACTGGAAACATTCCAAATGTCCATCAGTGAATCGACAAACAAAATGTTGCATATGTACACAATGACGTACTACTCAGCAATAAAAATGAAATTCTGGGGGTGCCTGGCTGGCTCAGACAGTGGAGCATGGGACTCTTGATCTCAGGGTTGTGAGTTCAAGCCCCATGTTGGATGTGGAATCTACTAAAAAAAAAAAATGAAATTATGATATATATGTGACAATATGAATGAACCTCAAAAACATTATGCCAAGTGAAAGAAGCAAGGTGCAATAGATTATATATTATTTTATTCAATTTATATGAATTTAGGGAAACTATTGAGATAAAAATAGATCCCTAGTTCCCTCAGGGCCAAGGATGGGAATTGGGATTAATTGCAAACAGGAATGAAGGAACTTTTGGGGAGTGATAGAAATCTTCTAAAACTGGATTGTGGTGATGGTTGCACATTTGAACCTTAAAATTAGTGAATTTTATGGTGTGTAAATCATACCTCAATAAAGCTATTTTAAAGACTATAAAGCCCCCCAAAATGAGGAACAAA
>NW_022637024.1:0-1286 GCF_010015895.1 Lontra canadensis | reverse complement strand
ACTAGATAGAGGTGTGATGATTGCACAGCACTGTAAATGTTCTAAAGCCAGTGAATTATTCACTTTAAAATGATTAATTTTATATTATGTGAAATTTACCTCAATGAACAAAATTTTAAATGTGAAAACAATGCTGCAATGCATTTTTAATCGCCTTTAAGTATACCTATCATCATTTCCTAGAAAAGGAAATTAAGCCAAATGATATGTACATTTTTAGCATATTAGCACATACTAACAAATTACTTTCCAGAGAGATCATACCAAATTAGAATTCTATCAAAGGTATATTGGAAAGAAAACACAGATAACCAGGAGAAGTCATTAAGGGAAAAAACACACCAGGCACCTTGGTGGTTCAGGGTTAAGCCTCTGCTTAGGTCATGACCTCAGGGCCCAGGATCAAGCTCTGCATCTGGCTTTCTGCTCAGCAGGGAGACTGCTTCCCCCCTCTCTCAGCTTGCCTCTCTGCCTACTTCTGATCTCTCTTTCTCTCTCTGTCAAATAAATAAAAAGTCTTAAGGGGCGCCTGGGTGGCTCAGTGGGTTAAAGCCTCTGCCTTCAGCTCAGGTCACGATCCCAGAGTCCTGGGATCTAGCCCCACATCTGGCTCTCTGCTCAGCAGGAAGCCTGCTTCCCTTCCTCTCTCTCTCTCTCTGCCTGCCGCTCTGCCTACTTGTGATCGCTGTCTGTCAAATAAATAAATCTTAAAAAAAAAAAAAGTATTAACACACACACCAGCAACTTTGCTAAAATAATAGGTAAATACATTCTTTTTTTTTTTTTTTTTTTAAAGATTTTATTTATTTATTTATTTGACAGAGAGAGAGATAGAGATCACAAGTAGGCAGAGAGGCAGGCAGAGAGAGAGGAGGAAGCAGGCTCCCTGCTGAGCAGAGAGCCCGATGCGGGCCTCGATCCCAGGACCCTGAGATCATGACCTGGGCTGAAGGCAGAGGCTTAACCCACTGAGCCACCCAGGCGCCCGGTAAATACATTCTTATTTGTAAGTTTATATATCCTAGAGAACTGGAGTGACATTTAAAATACTGGTTCTTCTCATTTCTTCATTTGTGACATATATATGTATAATTTAAACATTTGTTCTAATTTTTCCTGTTAATATATGGGCACTCTCTATGTACTGAGGATATAACTATATCCTGTCCTATAAATTTCAAATATTTTTCCAGTTCATTATTTACTTTTCTCTTCAGTTAAAATGATGTGTCTGCTTACGCACATATTTATTTTAGGCACAGAAAGAGAGGATCAGAACCATTCTC
>NW_022637023.1:0-1287 GCF_010015895.1 Lontra canadensis | reverse complement strand
GGGGAGGAGGTGGGGAGAGGCTGCGGCGGGGAGCCTGCGGTCGGCCCCAGCCCCCACCTGCCTCTCGGTGAGCGGGTACCCCGCCCCGGAGCCCCGGGCTATGTGCAGGACAGGGCGATCGCGCAGGGCCTGGACCCTGCACAACCCCGCGACTCTGCCACGGACGCAACTTCTCCGTGCGTCACCATCCCCGCCCCTCCAGCGCTCCCCAGCGATGTATTTTGTGGACCTCTTTGCGGTTTTTTGGTTTGTTTGTTTTGGGAGTTTCTTCTGTTTGTTTTGCTCCTATTTCTATATCATTCTTACTTATGCTCTTCTCTGAGCCTCGGAATCCCTTCCTCTCCTCTCTGCTCGGGAAGTTCTTGATAATCTAGTCAGTGCATCGCGGGACAGGCCAGTCTTCACTTTACCGGGACCCATCCTTGGAGCACATTAGCGCCATCTCCAGGGCCTCGCTGAATCCTGCGACCCATGATCCTGAACTCTCCCTGGTGTGGCTTTGGAGTCTGTCCTCACCCTGCCCCCACCCTGACCCAGCTCCTCAGGAGCAGCCCCCTCCCTGCCCTTCATCTTCCTACAGGACACTGGCCTGCATCCTGACAGTCCTCGGACATGCAGGCCTCCTGTGCTATGGCCAGGCTGGCGTGTCCCTGGACTGGGTAGAGTGACTGATGCAGGGTTTGGCCTGGTAGGCCCGGGTTCCTTTCTGGGGCTATGTGGCCTCCTGCCAGGCAGAGGCATCCTGATCCTATCCCAACAAGGGAAGAGGGCCAGCCTCCAAGGCTAGGGGGAGATGCTGTGCAGGGACAGTCCTTGCTCTGTCTTGCCCACATTCTAGTGCTGTCACCTGGATGGCAGAGGGGTGCCTGCTGCTCTTTTACTTCCAGCCCCAACCTCCACCTGTGTTTTCCCTTCACAGATGCTCTCTCGCTTTCCTACAATTTCTCCATCACATCTCAGGCTAGGCCTGGACAACCATGGTGTGAGATTCCAGGCCAGATCAGTGGCAAAACGTTTCTTTCCTATGACTGTCAGACCAAGGAGTTCAAACCCATTGGTCCTCTGGGGATGGAGCTGAAGGGCACAGCATTTTGGGGGACACAGAGGGAACCTCTGGAGGACCTGGTGGAAGAGCTCAGAAAGAAACTGCTGGACATCAAAGCAGAGACTTTCACTAAGAGCGGTGAGTCTGAAGGCCCAGGGTAGAAGTCGGGGAGCTATTGTGTTCATGTAAAACTTCGAAGTGGGTCCCACACATGCGGCCAGCAGCTAGTGTAGACAAGGAGG
>NW_022637022.1:440-1287 GCF_010015895.1 Lontra canadensis | reverse complement strand
TTGATTTGTTCTATTGTTTTTTTGGTTTCTATTTCATTGATTTCTGCCCTGATGTTTATGATTTCTCTTCTCCTGCTGGGTTTAGGGTTTCTTTCTTGTTCCTTCTCCAGCTCCTTTAGGTGTAGGGTTAGGTTGTGTATTTGAGACCTTTCTTGTTTCTTGAGAAAGGCTTGTACCACTATATATTTTCCTCTCAGGACTGTCTTTTCTGTGTCCTACAGATTTTGAACCATTGTGTTTTCATTGTCATTTGTTTCCATGAATTTTTTCAATTCTTTAATTTCCTGGTTGACCCATTCATTCTTTAGAAGGATGCTCTTTAACCTCCATGTATTTGGGTTCTTTCCAAATTTCCTCTTGTGATTGAGTTCTAGCTTCAGAGCATTGTGGTCTGAAAATATGCAGGGAATGATCCCAATCTTTTGATACCGGTTGAGACCTGATTTAGCACAGAGGATGTGATCTATTCTGGAGAATGTTCCATGGGCACTAGAGAAGAATGTGTATTCTGTTGCTTTGGGATGAAATGTTCTGAATATATCTGTGACGTCCATCTGGTCCAGTGTGTCATTTAAGGCCTTTATTTCCTTGTTGATCTTTTGCTTGGATGATCTCTCCATTTCAGTGAGGGGAGTGTTAAAGTCCCCTACTATGATTGTATTATTGTTGATGTGTTTCTTTGATTTGTTATTAATTGGTTTATATAGTTGGCTGCTCCCACGTTAGGGGCATAGATATTTAAAATTGTTAGATCTTCTAACAATTGTCCAACAATTCTTCTGTTGGACAGATCCTTTGAGTATGATATAGTGTCCTTCTTCATCTCTTATTATAGTCTTTGGCTTAA
>NW_022637022.1:0-340 GCF_010015895.1 Lontra canadensis | reverse complement strand
CTACTATTGTATTATTGTTGATGTGTTTCTTTGATTTTGTTATTAATTGGTTTATATAGTTGGCTGCTCCCACGTTAGGGGCATAGATATTTAAAATTGTTAGATCTTCTTGTTGGACAGATCCTTTGAGTATGATATAGTGTCCTTCCTCATCTCTTATTATAGTCTTTGGCTTAAAATCTAATTGATCTGATATAAGGATTGCCACCCCTGCTTTCTTCTGATGTCCATTAGCATGGTAAATTGTTTTCCACTCCCTCATTTAAATCTGGAGGTGTCTTCAGGTCTGAAAGGAGTTTCTTGTAGGCAACATATAGATGGGTTTTGTTTTTTTATCCAT
>NW_022637021.1:0-1287 GCF_010015895.1 Lontra canadensis | reverse complement strand
GTTTCAATCTCCTTACTGGTTATGGGTCTGTTCAGGCTTTCTATTTCTTCCTGGTTCAGTTGTGGTTGTTTATATGTCTCTAGGAATGCATCCATTTCTTCCAGGTTGTCAAATTGGTTGGCATAGAGTTGCTCATAGTATGTTCTTATAATTGTCTGTATTTCTTTGGTGCTAGTTGTGATCTCTCCTCTTTCATTCATGATTTTATTTATTTGGGTCCTTTCTCTTTTCTTTTTGATCCATCTGGCCAGGGGTTTATCAATCTTATTAATTCTTTCAAAGAACCAGAACCTAGTTTTGTTGATGTTCTATCGTTTTTTTGGTTTCTATTTCATTGATTTCTGCTCTGATCTTTATGATTTCTCTTCTCCTGCTGGCTTTAGGGCTTCTTTCTTGTTCTTTCTCCAGCTCCTTTAGGTGTAGTGTTAGGTTGTGTACCTGAGACCCTTCTTGTTTCTTGAGAAAGGCTTGTACTGCTATATATTTTCCTCTCAGGACTGCCTTTGTTGTGTCCCACAGATTTTGAACCGTTGTATCTTCATTATCATTTGTTTCCATGAATTTTTTCAATTCTTCTTTAATTTCCTGGTTGACCCATTCATTCTTTAGAAGGATGCTGTTTAGTCTCCATGTATTTGGGTTCTTTCCAAATTTCCTCTTGTGATTGAGTTCTAGCTTCAGAGCATTGTGGTCTGAAAATATGCAGGGAATGATCCCAATCTTTTGATACCAGTTGAGACCTGATTTAGGACCGAGGATGTGATCTATTCTGGAGAATGTTCCATGTGCACTAGAGAAGAATGTGTATTCTGTTGCTTTGGGATGAAATGTTCTGAATATATCTGTGATATCCATCTGGTCCAATGTGTCATTTAAGGCCTTTATTTCCTTGTTGATCTTTTGCTTGGATGATCTGTCCATTTCAGTGAGGGGAGTGTTAAAGTCCCCTACTATTATTGTATTATTGTTGATCTGTTTCTTTGATTTTGTTATTAATTGGTTTACATAGTTGGCTGCTCCCATGTTAGGGGCATAGATATTTAACATTGTTAGATCTTCTTGTTGGACAGATCCTTTGAGTATGATATAGTGTCCTTCGTCATCTCTTATTATAGTCTCTGGCTTAAAATCTAATTGATCTGATATAAGGATTGCCACTCCTGCTTTCTTCTGATGTCCATTAGCATGGTAAATTCTTTTCCACCCCCTCACTTTAAATCTGAAGGTGTCTTCAGGTTTCAAATGAGTTTCTTGTAGGCAACATATAGATGGGTTTTGTTTTTTTAT
>NW_022637020.1:0-1287 GCF_010015895.1 Lontra canadensis | reverse complement strand
GGGGAGGAGGTGGGGAGAGGCTGCGGCGGGGAGCCTGCGGTCGGCCCCAGCCCCCACCTGCCTCTCGGTGAGCGGGTACCCCGCCCCGGAGCCCCGGGCTATGTGCAGGACAGGGCGATCGCGCAGGGCCTGGACCCTGCACAACCCCGCGACTCTGCCACGGACGCAACTTCTCCGTGCGTCACCATCCCCGCCCCTCCAGCGCTCCCCAGCGATGTATTTTGTGGACCTCTTTGCGGTTTTTTGGTTTGTTTGTTTTGGGAGTTTCTTCTGTTTGTTTTGCTCCTATTTCTATATCATTCTTACTTATGCTCTTCTCTGAGCCTCGGAATCCCTTCCTCTCCTCTCTGCTCGGGAAGTTCTTGATAATCTAGTCAGTGCATCGCGGGACAGGCCAGTCTTCACTTTACCGGGACCCATCCTTGGAGCACATTAGCGCCATCTCCAGGGCCTCGCTGAATCCTGCGACCCATGATCCTGAACTCTCCCTGGTGTGGCTTTGGAGTCTGTCCTCACCCTGCCCCCACCCTGACCCAGCTCCTCAGGAGCAGCCCCCTCCCTGCCCTTCATCTTCCTACAGGACACTGGCCTGCATCCTGACAGTCCTCGGACATGCAGGCCTCCTGTGCTATGGCCAGGCTGGCGTGTCCCTGGACTGGGTAGAGTGACTGATGCAGGGTTTGGCCTGGTAGGCCCGGGTTCCTTTCTGGGGCTATGTGGCCTCCTGCCAGGCAGAGGCATCCTGATCCTATCCCAACAAGGGAAGAGGGCCAGCCTCCAAGGCTAGGGGGAGATGCTGTGCAGGGACAGTCCTTGCTCTGTCTTGCCCACATTCTAGTGCTGTCACCTGGATGGCAGAGGGGTGCCTGCTGCTCTTTTACTTCCAGCCCCAACCTCCACCTGTGTTTTCCCTTCACAGATGCTCTCTCGCTTTCCTACAATTTCTCCATCACATCTCAGGCTAGGCCTGGACAACCATGGTGTGAGATTCCAGGCCAGATCAGTGGCAAAACGTTTCTTTCCTATGACTGTCAGACCAAGGAGTTCAAACCCATTGGTCCTCTGGGGATGGAGCTGAAGGGCACAGCATTTTGGGGGACACAGAGGGAACCTCTGGAGGACCTGGTGGAAGAGCTCAGAAAGAAACTGCTGGACATCAAAGCAGAGACTTTCACTAAGAGCGGTGAGTCTGAAGGCCCAGGGTAGAAGTCGGGGAGCTATTGTGTTCATGTAAAACTTCGAAGTGGGTCCCACACATGCGGCCAGCAGCTAGTGTAGACAAGGAGG
>NW_022637019.1:0-1287 GCF_010015895.1 Lontra canadensis | reverse complement strand
GGGGAGGAGGTGGGGAGAGGCTGCGGCGGGGAGCCTGCGGTCGGCCCCAGCCCCCACCTGCCTCTCGGTGAGCGGGTACCCCGCCCCGGAGCCCCGGGCTATGTGCAGGACAGGGCGATCGCGCAGGGCCTGGACCCTGCACAACCCCGCGACTCTGCCACGGACGCAACTTCTCCGTGCGTCACCATCCCCGCCCCTCCAGCGCTCCCCAGCGATGTATTTTGTGGACCTCTTTGCGGTTTTTTGGTTTGTTTGTTTTGGGAGTTTCTTCTGTTTGTTTTGCTCCTATTTCTATATCATTCTTACTTATGCTCTTCTCTGAGCCTCGGAATCCCTTCCTCTCCTCTCTGCTCGGGAAGTTCTTGATAATCTAGTCAGTGCATCGCGGGACAGGCCAGTCTTCACTTTACCGGGACCCATCCTTGGAGCACATTAGCGCCATCTCCAGGGCCTCGCTGAATCCTGCGACCCATGATCCTGAACTCTCCCTGGTGTGGCTTTGGAGTCTGTCCTCACCCTGCCCCCACCCTGACCCAGCTCCTCAGGAGCAGCCCCCTCCCTGCCCTTCATCTTCCTACAGGACACTGGCCTGCATCCTGACAGTCCTCGGACATGCAGGCCTCCTGTGCTATGGCCAGGCTGGCGTGTCCCTGGACTGGGTAGAGTGACTGATGCAGGGTTTGGCCTGGTAGGCCCGGGTTCCTTTCTGGGGCTATGTGGCCTCCTGCCAGGCAGAGGCATCCTGATCCTATCCCAACAAGGGAAGAGGGCCAGCCTCCAAGGCTAGGGGGAGATGCTGTGCAGGGACAGTCCTTGCTCTGTCTTGCCCACATTCTAGTGCTGTCACCTGGATGGCAGAGGGGTGCCTGCTGCTCTTTTACTTCCAGCCCCAACCTCCACCTGTGTTTTCCCTTCACAGATGCTCTCTCGCTTTCCTACAATTTCTCCATCACATCTCAGGCTAGGCCTGGACAACCATGGTGTGAGATTCCAGGCCAGATCAGTGGCAAAACGTTTCTTTCCTATGACTGTCAGACCAAGGAGTTCAAACCCATTGGTCCTCTGGGGATGGAGCTGAAGGGCACAGCATTTTGGGGGACACAGAGGGAACCTCTGGAGGACCTGGTGGAAGAGCTCAGAAAGAAACTGCTGGACATCAAAGCAGAGACTTTCACTAAGAGCGGTGAGTCTGAAGGCCCAGGGTAGAAGTCGGGGAGCTATTGTGTTCATGTAAAACTTCGAAGTGGGTCCCACACATGCGGCCAGCAGCTAGTGTAGACAAGGAGG
>NW_022637018.1:0-1287 GCF_010015895.1 Lontra canadensis | reverse complement strand
ATAAAAAAACAAAACCCATCTATATGTTGCCTACAAGAAACTCATTTGAAACCTGAAGACACCTTCAGATTTAAAGTGAGGGGGTGGAAAAGAATTTACCATGCTAATGGACATCAGAAGAAAGCAGGAGTGGCAATCCTTATATCAGATCAATTAGATTTTAAGCCAGAGACTATAATAAGAGATGACGAAGGACACTATATCATACTCAAAGGATCTGTCCAACAAGAAGATCTAACAATGTTAAATATCTATGCCCCTAACATGGGAGCAGCCAACTATGTAAACCAATTAATAACAAAATCAAAGAAACAGATCAACAATAATACAATAATAGTAGGGGACTTTAACACTCCCCTCACTGAAATGGACAGATCATCCAAGCAAAAGATCAACAAGGAAATAAAGGCCTTAAATGACACATTGGACCAGATGGATATCACAGATATATTCAGAACATTTCATCCCAAAGCAACAGAATACACATTCTTCTCTAGTGCACATGGAACATTCTCCAGAATAGATCACATCCTCGGTCCTAAATCAGGTCTCAACTGGTATCAAAAGATTGGGATCATTCCCTGCATATTTTCAGACCACAATGCTCTGAAGCTAGAACTCAATCACAAGAGGAAATTTGGAAAGAACCCAAATACATGGAGACTAAACAGCATCCTTCTAAAGAATGAATGGGTCAACCAGGAAATTAAAGAAGAATTGAAAAAATTCATGGAAACAAATGATAATGAAGATACAACGGTTCAAAATCTGTGGGACACAACAAAGGCAGTCCTGAGAGGAAAATATATAGCAGTACAAGCCTTTCTCAAGAAACAAGAAGGGTCTCAGGTACACAACCTAACACTACACCTAAAGGAGCTGGAGAAAGAACAAGAAAGAAGCCCTAAAGCCAGCAGGAGAAGAGAAATCATAAAGATCAGAGCAGAAATCAATGAAATAGAAACCAAAAAAACGATAGAACATCAACAAAACTAGGTTCTGGTTCTTTGAAAGAATTAATAAGATTGATAAACCCCTGGCCAGATGGATCAAAAAGAAAAGAGAAAGGACCCAAATAAATAAAATCATGAATGAAAGAGGAGAGATCACAACTAGCACCAAAGAAATACAGACAATTATAAGAACATACTATGAGCAACTCTATGCCAACCAATTTGACAACCTGGAAGAAATGGATGCATTCCTAGAGACATATAAACAACCACAACTGAACCAGGAAGAAATAGAAAGCCTGAACAGACCCATAACCAGTAAGGAGATTGAAAC
>NW_022637017.1:0-1287 GCF_010015895.1 Lontra canadensis | reverse complement strand
GGGGAGGAGGTGGGGAGAGGCTGCGGCGGGGAGCCTGCGGTCGGCCCCAGCCCCCACCTGCCTCTCGGTGAGCGGGTACCCCGCCCCGGAGCCCCGGGCTATGTGCAGGACAGGGCGATCGCGCAGGGCCTGGACCCTGCACAACCCCGCGACTCTGCCACGGACGCAACTTCTCCGTGCGTCACCATCCCCGCCCCTCCAGCGCTCCCCAGCGATGTATTTTGTGGACCTCTTTGCGGTTTTTTGGTTTGTTTGTTTTGGGAGTTTCTTCTGTTTGTTTTGCTCCTATTTCTATATCATTCTTACTTATGCTCTTCTCTGAGCCTCGGAATCCCTTCCTCTCCTCTCTGCTCGGGAAGTTCTTGATAATCTAGTCAGTGCATCGCGGGACAGGCCAGTCTTCACTTTACCGGGACCCATCCTTGGAGCACATTAGCGCCATCTCCAGGGCCTCGCTGAATCCTGCGACCCATGATCCTGAACTCTCCCTGGTGTGGCTTTGGAGTCTGTCCTCACCCTGCCCCCACCCTGACCCAGCTCCTCAGGAGCAGCCCCCTCCCTGCCCTTCATCTTCCTACAGGACACTGGCCTGCATCCTGACAGTCCTCGGACATGCAGGCCTCCTGTGCTATGGCCAGGCTGGCGTGTCCCTGGACTGGGTAGAGTGACTGATGCAGGGTTTGGCCTGGTAGGCCCGGGTTCCTTTCTGGGGCTATGTGGCCTCCTGCCAGGCAGAGGCATCCTGATCCTATCCCAACAAGGGAAGAGGGCCAGCCTCCAAGGCTAGGGGGAGATGCTGTGCAGGGACAGTCCTTGCTCTGTCTTGCCCACATTCTAGTGCTGTCACCTGGATGGCAGAGGGGTGCCTGCTGCTCTTTTACTTCCAGCCCCAACCTCCACCTGTGTTTTCCCTTCACAGATGCTCTCTCGCTTTCCTACAATTTCTCCATCACATCTCAGGCTAGGCCTGGACAACCATGGTGTGAGATTCCAGGCCAGATCAGTGGCAAAACGTTTCTTTCCTATGACTGTCAGACCAAGGAGTTCAAACCCATTGGTCCTCTGGGGATGGAGCTGAAGGGCACAGCATTTTGGGGGACACAGAGGGAACCTCTGGAGGACCTGGTGGAAGAGCTCAGAAAGAAACTGCTGGACATCAAAGCAGAGACTTTCACTAAGAGCGGTGAGTCTGAAGGCCCAGGGTAGAAGTCGGGGAGCTATTGTGTTCATGTAAAACTTCGAAGTGGGTCCCACACATGCGGCCAGCAGCTAGTGTAGACAAGGAGG
>NW_022637016.1:0-1288 GCF_010015895.1 Lontra canadensis | reverse complement strand
TGTGTGTGTGTGTGTGTGTATATATATACACACACACACACACACACACACACACATATATATACACACACACACACACACACATATATATATACACACGTACACACACACATGCACACACATGCATACATATATATACACACACATATTTTTATAATGGCCATATGAAATATTATACATATGGAATTTGGCATATCTAGAATACATCAGGAAACTGTAACATTGTTTTCTTGTTTAAAATAACCCTTTTGGGGCACATGGGTGGCTCAGTTGGTTAAGCGTCCAACTCTTGATTTTGGCTCAGGTCATAATCTCAGGGTCATGATCTCAAAGTTATGAGATGGAGCCCTGCATTGGGCTCTGCACTCAGTGGGGAGTCTGAGATTCTCTCTCTCTCTCTCTGCCTCCCCAAAATAAATAAATATCTTAAAAAATAAACCTTGGGGTGCCTGGATGGCTCAGTCATCAGGCGTCTTCCTTTGGCTCAGGTCATGATCCCTAGGGTCCTGGGATCGAGCCCCAAAGTGGGCTCCTTGCTCAGGGGGAGGCCTGCTTCTCCCTCTCCCACTCCTGTGGCTTGTGTTCTGTCTCTTGCTGTGTCTCTCTCTGTCAAATAAATGAATAAAATCTTTAAAAAAATGTATTTAAAAAAAAACCCTTTTGCCATTTCACATTGTAATTAAGACTTGGTCATCAAATATGAGAGATTGATTTTATAACAAAGGAAATCATGTTTCCAAGTCTCTAAATGTTAACCTTATATTTAAAAGTATGTACCTTTCATAAGAAGTTCATAAGATTAACAGGGACATTCAAATGACCATGAAGAAAGAACAAATACTTATCATTTACAAAAAAATACTTTTCATAAAAGATATTATTAGCCTTATTGCCATATTTTCTTGATTCTAAAATGCACATTTTCATGTATTTTGACATTTCTGAAATGGGAATATGGCTTACATTCAACATGCATGTTTAAATAGTGTCTCTTTGTTTTCCTTCCTTCTGTTTTCCTCCTCTTCCCTCCCCCATATTCAACAAACAAACCAAAAGCTCGCATTAAATTGTTGTCTTTCTATCAAGGGAATAGGGTGATATTTTCTAGTTCCTCATTCCTGCCCCCTGGAGATACCTCTTCTGCTTATTAGCTGTGTGAAGAGAAGTCATCTCCTTAAAATTTCCTACTGTGGGTTAAACATCCTTCCTTAGAGGATTCTATGAACTCTGGAATCACCCATCTATAAGACTGTTTCTAGACTATTTCTGTCAGCCGACACCCTTTTTT
>NW_022637015.1:0-1289 GCF_010015895.1 Lontra canadensis | reverse complement strand
TTAGGAAGAAGTGGCATGGCAGGCGTTATATCCTGCCTCTAGGGTGAACTACCCATGGGGCTGTGTTGAAAATTGGGCTCAGGCTCAAGGTCACAATGGGTGTTTATGTCCAGGGCGGCCTGTACAAGTGGGAATGGCCTCAGAGGCAATGCAGGTTTCTTCCAACTCTGAGGGTTTTACATAGCTCCAAAAGCAATGTTTCTTCTGGGGGGAAGGACGAGTCTGTTTTGTGGCTCAGGGGTCCTCCGTATGGAGGGATTTGAGAGGAGTGCTCTGGGTATGGATGCCTGAAACCACAACCTAGATTTAGGATTAGGGTCTAGGGGCAAGACAGGTCTGATCTAGTGGCTCTGGGGCCGGCTGTCTCGGTGGCTGCTTGGAGGATGGGACTCAGGTTTTGTCAGACTGCATATTAGTGTTCAGGGTGGAGTACAGATGTGGGTGCCATCGGGGCTTTGCATATATCACCTGATTTAGGGGTTTTGTGCAGCTTCATAGGGCACAGTTTCCTTTGGGGGGGCAGGGGGAGTCCTGTGGGGTGGCTCCAGAGTCCCAAATCTGGAGAGATCGCATTCCAGGACTCAAGGGATGGAATTCTGAAAACTCAAGCTCAGTGTATGTTTGGGGTGTAGGGCATGGGTCCTCAATCTGTAGATGCTGAGGCGAGCTCCCCAGATTCTGAAGTTAGGGTAAATGTCAGGCATTCACTCAGACCAGACAAAAATTTGTGTCCATTAATGCTGTGGAATATGAGGATGGCATCATGAGGTCATGGAGATTTCTCTTGCTCTGGGGAATTTGCTCAGCTCCAAATAGTATGATTTCATTCTGGGAGAGAAATGGAATCCTGTTGCATGATTCCCTGTATGGAGGTATTCGAGAGGAGGGCTGAGGGTATGGATGGCTGAATACCCAACCTAGGGTTAGATTTAGGGGACTATGTGCATGGCAGGACTGATCTGGTGCCTGCAACGAGGGTGGCTGACTGGAGGGTAGGGCTCAGGCGGAGGGACAGAATGTGTATTAAATTCCATAGTAGGGTTCCATAAATGAGTGCGGCCTCATTGGCCATGCAGTTTTCTCCTAATCTGGGGGTTTTGTTCAGCTCTGATGAACACATTTTCCATCTGGAAAGTAGGCAGAGTCCCATGGTGTGGCTCCAAAGTTCTTTATCTGGTGGGCTTGTGGGCCAGGTTTCTTCAGACGGAAGTCTGAAAACCCACGCTAGGGTTAGGGTTAGGACCTAGGGCATGGCAGGTCTAATCTACAGATGCTTAGAAGTGGTCCCA
>NW_022637014.1:0-1290 GCF_010015895.1 Lontra canadensis | reverse complement strand
GTGCCGGGGTGGGAGGGGGAGTCATGGCGCCCGACGCAGGGTTCCCCAGGTGGAGGCCCCGAGGGACAGAACCCTGGAAACGGAAGACTGAGGGAGCAGGCGAGGATTCGTGTCCGTGGCTCGGGGCAGGCCTGGCCGCAGGCGACAGTGCCACTTAGGGGACAACCACAGGCTGAGGATCAACAGGCATCGACCTCGCTGGAGCCTGACTCCCAGAGGGATTCTTGGCGGGGTTCAGGCACGGTGGCTGGCGAGGCCGGGCCAGGCCCAGAGGGCTGCCCTGCAGACCTGCAGCGCCCGAAGCGAGTGCGCCGGGTGTTTTCCGGCCAATTCTCGCGAGCGTTCTGCCCAACCCGGGATCGGTTTGGGCAGAACGCTCGCGAGAATCGGCCGGAGTTGGGCAGCCCTGCGGACCGCCCTGCTCCCCGTGGCCATGTGCCATTTCTCGCTCGGGGCCTGTCGCCGCCACCAGGAAAACGCGCCCAGTCAACACGGCCCCACCGGGGTCCCGGCAAAGGGGAGCGTTCCCGGAACACAGTTGAAGGACGGTTTGGGGCCGTGCGTCCGCGTCCGTCTATTCGGGCTGCTGGGGCCCCCAAGGGTGGTGCTGACCTCTGCTGTGGTACGAAGATTTCTCTCCCTCGGAAGCTTGTCCGTGGTGCCGAAAGGCACGTTTTGCCCCGGGATGGGAAGGGGAGTCCTGGCGAGGAGCTCAGGGTTCCCCAGGTGGAAGCCCCGAGGGAAAGGACCCTGGAAACAGAAGGCTGAGCGAGCAGGTGATGGATCGTGTCCGGGACGTGGGGAAGGCCTGGCCCCAGTGGACAGGGCCAGGTAGGGAACCGGCACAGGCTTAGGAGCTGGTGGCGTCGCCCTCGCTGGGCCTGACTCCCTGATGGCTTCCTGGCGGGTGTCGGACGCGACGTCTCGTGAGGCCGGGCCAGACCCAGGGTACTGACCTGATGACATGTGGTGCCCGAAACGAGTGCGCCAGGCGTTGTCCGGCCAATTCTCACGAGCGTTCTACCCAAACCGGGATCGGTTTGGGCAGAACGCTCGTGAGAATTGGCCGGTGTTTGGCAGCCCTGCGGAGAGCCCTGCTCCCCGTCGCCAAGTACCCTTTCTCGCTCGATGCCTGTCGCGGCCACCTGAAAAACGCGCTGAGAGGACGCGGCCCCACCGGGGGTCCCGGCAAAGGGGAGCGTTCCCGGAGCAGTGTTGAGGGACGGGTTGCGGCCACGGGTCTGCCTCCGTCTATTCGGGCTGCTGGGGCCCCCAAGGGTGGTGCTGACC
>NW_022637013.1:0-1292 GCF_010015895.1 Lontra canadensis | reverse complement strand
ATGAACTTTTGGGAGTTCATCAAGATCAAAAACTTCTGCACAGCAAAGAAAACAGTCAACAAAAGAAAGAGGCAACCCACGGAATGAGAGAAGATATTTGCAAATGACACTACAGAAAGAGGGCTGATATCCAAGATCTATAAAGAACTCCTCAAACTCAACACACACAAAACAGATAATCATGTCAACAAGTGGGCAGAAGACATGAACAGACACTTCTCCAATGAAGACATACAAATGACTAATAGACACATGAAAAAACGTTCATCATCATTAGCCATCAGGGAGATTCAAATCAAAAGCACATTGAGATACCACCCTACACAAATTAGAATGGCCAAAATTAACAAGACAGTAAACAACATGTGTTAGAGAGGATGTGGAGAAAGGGGAACCCTCTTACACTGTTGGTGGGAATGCAAGTTGGTGCAGCCACTTTGGAAATCAGTGTGGAGATTCCTTAAGGAACTAAATATAGAGCTACCCTATGACCCTACAAGTGCATTACTGGGTATTTACCCCCAAGATTCAGATGTAGTGAAAAGAAGGGCCATCTTTAACCAAATGATCATAGTAATAATGGCCACAGTCACCAAACTGTGGAAAGAACTAAGATGTCCTTCAACGGACGAATGGATAAAGAAGATGTGGTCTATATATACTATGGAATTTTATGACTCCATCAGAATGGATGAATACCTAACTTTTGTATCAATGTGGATGGGACCGAAGAGATTATGCTGAGTGAAATAAGTCAAGCAGAGAGAGTCAATTATCATATGATTTCACTTCTTTGTGGAGCATAACATATTTGTGGAGAATAACACAGAGGACATGAGGAGATGGAAGGAGAAGTGAGTTGGGGGAAACTGGAGGGGGAGACGAACCATGAGAGACTGTGGACTCTTAGAAACAAACGGAGGGTTTTGGAAGGAAGTGGGGTTGGGTTGGGTGACCCTGGTGGTGGGTTTTATGGAGGGCACGTATTGCATGGAGTACAGGGTGTGGTGCATAAAGAATGAATTCTGGAACACTGAAAAGAAATTTAAATAAGTAAGTAAATAAATATTTAAAAATGTGCTAGAATCCCCCTGGGAAGCCATCATGGCCAAGACTGGTTTGTTGGGACGATTTTCAATTCCATTTCTTTGCTGGTTGTGGGTCTGTTTTGGTTTTCTCTTTCTTCCTGTTTCAGTTTTGCTAGTTCATAGATTCCTAAAAAGTCATCAATTTCTTCTAGATTGCCTAATTTCTTGGCTTTTAATTGCACATAATATTATCTTGGTTGTTTC
>NW_022637012.1:0-1292 GCF_010015895.1 Lontra canadensis | reverse complement strand
AAATCTGAAAAGAACACATAAATGGCTTACAGACACATGAAAAAAAATCCTCAACATCACTCTTCGTCAGCATAATACTGATCAAAACCATCATGAGATAACACCTCACATCAATCAGATTGTTCAAATGAACAGCTCAGGAAAGAACCTATGTTAGCAAAGATGCAGTGAAAGGAGAACCCTCTTACACTGCTGGTGGGAATGTAAACTGGTGCAGCCACTCTGTGAATAGTACAGTGGTTCCTCAGAAAGATGAAAATAGAACTACCCTATGACCCAGCAGTCCACTGCTAGGTATTTATCCAGAGGGTATAAATATAGTGATTAGTAGAGGCACATACCCCCAGTGTTACTCCAGCAATGTCCACAAAAGCCAAGCTATAAAAAGAGCCTTGATATCCATTCACTGATGAATGAATCAAGAAGACTTGGTATACATATTCAATGGGATATCACTCAGCCAACAACAACAACAACAACAAAAACCAAAAACAAAGAAACAAACAAAAAATGGAAATATTTTCTCTTGCAACAGTGTGGATGGAATTGGAGGATATCATGCTCAGTGAAACAAGTCACTTAGAGAAAGACAAACACCATAATATTTCACTCCTATGTGGAATTCAATATACAAAACTGATGAATACAGGGGAAAGGAAAGAAAAATAAAACAGGCTAAAAACAGAGAGAAAGACAAACCGTGAGAGACTCTTAACTAAATAGGGTATATACTGAGGGTTGCTGGAGGGGAAGTGGGTTGGGGGATGGGGTAATTGGTTGATCGGCATTAAGGAGGGAACTTGATGTCATGAACACTGGGTGCTATATAGAACTAATGAATCACTAAATTCTACCCGCAATTAACAGTACAGTGTATGTTAGCTAACTTGAGTGTAAATAAAACTAATCTATAAATATTTAAAAAAGGGTGAAAAAATGTAAAAAAAATAACTTCACAGTAGTTCTTTAAAAATATATAACTAGACAATTCTAGGGGAGACAAGATGGTGGAGAAGTAGGAGGCACCGCCATTTCAACCTGTCCCCTAAAGTGAGCTGCTTACCTACCAAAGAACTCTGATCACCCTTGAAATCAGGCTGAGATTAGAATTATACACGTCTGGATCTCTACAGGGGCAGAAGACACCAGTGGGCAGGTAAAGTAGAGTGGGAACATGGGACTGATATCAGAAGGTAAACAAAAAGGGGAGGGAGCCACCAGAAGCAACCCACTGGAAAGTAATACCCCAATATGAGAGTGCCCTGCGAATGGGGACCAGCATTAATTGGAGT
>NW_022637011.1:0-1292 GCF_010015895.1 Lontra canadensis | reverse complement strand
ATATATATTTGCTTTTACTCCTTCCAAAATATTGGTTGCATCTTCTGACAGAGTTCACCAAATGGCCCAGTTGCCGGCATCTCGAAGGTGTTCTCCAAACATGACTTTGCTGTGTGGAGGGGGGCTGTTGACCCCTACCACCTGGTGCGTCTCTCTCTGGAACAGCAGAATGCATGCATGGGATGCTATCACTTCCCCCACGCACTGCTCCAAGCGCTCCCTCTGCCTCCTCCACCCAGCTTCACTTCATCTCTCCTCCCAAGATGCAGTGCTCCTCACTAGCCCCCACAAATTCTTTCTTGTCTTCCTTTTTTGGCAAAAGAGGGAGGATGTGGGGTAGAGGAGGTTGCAGTCTCCACCTGTGTCTATAAAGGGAGGTCGCTGGCGGGAGTACTGGGAGAATAGTGCTCTGGTAGCCCCAACAAACGGCCTTCTGGTTTTGTGCCCAAAGGCAGGTACTGGGGAGAGAATTAAAATCTCATTCTTCTCAGATAGTTTTGTTCTTTCTCAGGTTGTAAACCATGTGCCATCAAAAGACTGTGATTCCTAAATTAGCTTCATGGCATGCTCGGGCAGCTGAATTTCCACTTAGAATCTGGCAATGGATTGCCTGTCAATCATAGGTCTTGGTGTCATGCATTTTTCCTTTTACTCTCTTCACAAACACCCTAGGGGACATTGTGAGACATTGCTTCTGAGAATGCTCGCCGAAGTTCAATTAAAACTGGTCTTTGCCACAGTGTTTTGATAAGTGCATCTGTAAAGCCATACAATTTTTTTTCTGTTTAGAAATGAAAAGAAGTCTCATTACTGGTTTGACGAGATGCCTACTTAAATGACTAATGCCACTTCAGCTTAATTACTGATCTCCCTATTTGAAGTTAATACGCAATTTTTAAACCAACACTTTCTCTTCAGAACTAAAAACACTGATGCCTGGCTTTTATTAAAATTAAAATTAATTAAAATTAAAATTAAAATTAAAATTAAAAATATCTCAAGTGACTTGCCTCTAGCCATACCTCTTTAACAAAGCTTCCATGGTATCAGCACTTACTGTACCAGAAGGCCTTGTATCATCGACTCATATTTTAAATGTGTAAGAATTCATCTTCCCCTCAAACAAAGATTCCTCAAAGGCTAGAATTGTAATATATATAATACACATATATGTATTGTACATATATAAATGTATATGACATGTAAAACATGTGTATATATGTATATAACATACATGTATTTAATACATATGTTATATATAATATATATATATATATATTTGCTTTTACTCC
>NW_022637010.1:0-1294 GCF_010015895.1 Lontra canadensis | reverse complement strand
TTTATAGACTTCTAGGATTTTATCCATTTCTTCTTAGTTGCCCAATTTGTTGGCATATAGCTTTCCATGTCATTGTCCTACAAGCCTTTGTACTTCTGTGACATTGGTTATTTCACCTCTTTCATTGGTGATTTGGGGTCCTTTTATCAATTTCGTGGATGTTTTCAAGAACCAGCTCCTGGTTTTATTGATCTGTTCTCTTTTTCAGTTTCCATATCATTTATTTCTGCTCTAATCTTTATTTTTCCCTTCCTTCCTTCTGCTGTTTTTGGGTTTTGCTTCTTCTAGCTTCTTTAGGTGAAAGGTTATGTTGTAGGGATTCTTCTTCCTTCTTGAGCTAAACCTGTATTGCTATTTTTGTTCCATCCCAAAGATTTTGTACCAGGGTTTTCTCATTTTCATTTTTTCACATGTAATTTATTTCTTTGATTCCCTGGTCCACCTCATTTAGTGACCTGTCTAGTCTGTTCCTTGTGATCAATTTCTAGTTTCATAATGTTGTCAGAAAAGATGTATGGAAGGACTCCAATCCTTGAATTTTTTGAAATTTGTGGCCTCACATGTGATCTACTTTGGAGAACGGCCCATGTGCTTACGGAAAGAATGTGTATTCTGCTGTGTTAGGATGGGATGTTCTGAGTGTATCTAGTAAATCCATCTGGTTTAGTGTGTCCTTCAAAGCCACTGATTCCTTGTTTTTCTGTTTGGATGATCTGTCCATCGCTATAAGTGAGGTGTTCACATCCCCTACCATTGTTTTATTACTATTGATTACAGGTTTTGTTTGCTATTAACTGTTTTTATGAATTTGGGTGTTCCCATAATGGGTGCACGAATATTGACAACATTCGGGGTGCCTGGGTGGCTCAGTGGGTTAAAGCCTCTGCCTTCAGCTCAGGTCATGAGCCCGGAGCCCTGGGATTGAGCCCTGCATCGGGCTCTCTGCTCCACATGGAGCCTGCTTTCCCCTCTCTGCCTGCCTCTCTGCCTATTTGTGATCTCTGTTAAATAAATAAGTAAAATCTTTAAAAAAAATATTGACAACATTCATATCCTCTTGTTGGATTGTCACCTTTATATGATGTAGTGTCTTTATTTGATTCATTATAGGTTTTGTTTTAAAGTCAATTTTGTCCAATATAAGTATTGTTACCCTGGTGGTGTTGTGATATCCTTTTGTAGAATTGTTTCCTCATCCCCTCACTTTCAATCTGCAGATGTCTTTATGTCTGAAATGAGTCTCCTCTATGCCACGTATTGATGGATCTTGTTTTTTTTTAATCCACTCCTTTGA
>NW_022637009.1:0-1294 GCF_010015895.1 Lontra canadensis | reverse complement strand
TAGGGTGCTCCAATATTGGATGCATGGATGCATATACATTTTCAACCGAAATGATCCCTTTATCATTATCTAATGACCTTCTTTGTCTCTTGTGTTTCCATGACTGAAATCTTAATAATTTCTTACAAGGGGCATTATACACATTTAGATTTTACCTCTTTCAATATCATCCATGGGAGATGCTGAGGACATTTTGTCTTCAGATGGAGAATGTTTCACAAGATTGGGAGTCCTAGCTGAATTTCGCATTTGTTGCTGCTGTTGTTCTATACGATACTGAATTTTACTACTTCCTTCAACTCTGGAATTAAGAATATCAAAGCTCAATACAAGGATGATAGAAATTTAACAACCGCAACTTACAAAGTTACTAGAATTAACCACTTATTCTTTTCCCTAAAGATCCTTAAAATGACATTCAAAAATTAAAACATTAGTTTAGTTCATTATTTAACAACTATTTATTGGGCCCTGCTGTATGCATGATATACACACAGATCCAGTGGGGGGTACAAATGTAAATAAAAAACAAGATAACTACTCAAAATTGAAAAAATAAGATATACACAAATTACAAAGATAAACAGAAATTATACATAAGTGTATAACAAATGCAACAGATCCCCTAAATTCTAAAATTATCATTTCTGTTAAAATCAATTCACTTTCACATTTTTCATTCCCAACTTTAAGACATGTTACTAAAGGAGATTCATACACTTTCTTTTGAATATTTTTAAGAGAAAAGTATATAATACAGTTATGCTTGACTTCTGTATCTTCCATTTCCAGTCACCAAATCCTATCAGTTCTACCTTCACAGAGTATTTAGAACCTCGCTATTCTCTTCATTCCTACTTTCAAAAATCATGGTTTATGTATTTTTCTGTTTACCACATTGTTTCATTCTACCCAACTTGTTTGGTGGATTAATGTTTCAAAAAAATGTAAGCAAGTCAATCTCCTTATACCGGGGCACAGAAACAAATATCTGCTCTATTCAAACAGGTCTTACTCACTGGCTCCAAATAAGTCAGATATATTTCTGCCTTCAAGCTTTGCCTAAAACCTCATGTTCTCTCTGATCAATTAAATATTTTCTAACCTTTCCTACTAATAAAAATTACTGGGGCAGGGAGGGGATAATAAAAATAGAGCTTCCTAGGGTCCTTCTTTGATCTGAAATTGGATTTGGGAACTCATATTTAATAAGCACCCATATTAATTCTTATCATAAAGTATGTTGAGGGGGGGAGTCCCAAATCTTTTTTCTTTTTTTAAAAAGTTTTTGTTT
>NW_022637008.1:0-1295 GCF_010015895.1 Lontra canadensis | reverse complement strand
TAGGGTGCTCCAATATTGGATGCATGGATGCATATACATTTTCAACCGAAATGATCCCTTTATCATTATCTAATGACCTTCTTTGTCTCTTGTGTTTCCATGACTGAAATCTTAATAATTTCTTACAAGGGGCATTATACACATTTAGATTTTACCTCTTTCAATATCATCCATGGGAGATGCTGAGGACATTTTGTCTTCAGATGGAGAATGTTTCACAAGATTGGGAGTCCTAGCTGAATTTCGCATTTGTTGCTGCTGTTGTTCTATACGATACTGAATTTTACTACTTCCTTCAACTCTGGAATTAAGAATATCAAAGCTCAATACAAGGATGATAGAAATTTAACAACCGCAACTTACAAAGTTACTAGAATTAACCACTTATTCTTTTCCCTAAAGATCCTTAAAATGACATTCAAAAATTAAAACATTAGTTTAGTTCATTATTTAACAACTATTTATTGGGCCCTGCTGTATGCATGATATACACACAGATCCAGTGGGGGGTACAAATGTAAATAAAAAACAAGATAACTACTCAAAATTGAAAAAATAAGATATACACAAATTACAAAGATAAACAGAAATTATACATAAGTGTATAACAAATGCAACAGATCCCCTAAATTCTAAAATTATCATTTCTGTTAAAATCAATTCACTTTCACATTTTTCATTCCCAACTTTAAGACATGTTACTAAAGGAGATTCATACACTTTCTTTTGAATATTTTTAAGAGAAAAGTATATAATACAGTTATGCTTGACTTCTGTATCTTCCATTTCCAGTCACCAAATCCTATCAGTTCTACCTTCACAGAGTATTTAGAACCTCGCTATTCTCTTCATTCCTACTTTCAAAAATCATGGTTTATGTATTTTTCTGTTTACCACATTGTTTCATTCTACCCAACTTGTTTGGTGGATTAATGTTTCAAAAAAATGTAAGCAAGTCAATCTCCTTATACCGGGGCACAGAAACAAATATCTGCTCTATTCAAACAGGTCTTACTCACTGGCTCCAAATAAGTCAGATATATTTCTGCCTTCAAGCTTTGCCTAAAACCTCATGTTCTCTCTGATCAATTAAATATTTTCTAACCTTTCCTACTAATAAAAATTACTGGGGCAGGGAGGGGATAATAAAAATAGAGCTTCCTAGGGTCCTTCTTTGATCTGAAATTGGATTTGGGAACTCATATTTAATAAGCACCCATATTAATTCTTATCATAAAGTATGTTGAGGGGGGGGAGTCCCAAATCTTTTTTCTTTTTTTAAAAAGTTTTTGTTT
>NW_022637007.1:0-1296 GCF_010015895.1 Lontra canadensis | reverse complement strand
GACCCCTATAGGTAAACCAATTTTTAATTCCCCTTTATCTTAGGAAAGTTGAGTCCATTAACAAAGATATCAAGATACATCCAGGAAGAATCAAAATAACCTTCCTCACCCACACTGAGAATTTATAACCACTCTCCCATCTTTTTCTTCCACCAGTGATTCTGTGTATTTGTGTTTATCCTGATAGTATATAAATCTTATACTTGGGGTTCTTTTTGACGAGGTTCTTCCTTTTTTTTGCATATATATTTTTTTTTTCTCTTGTCATATGCTTTTATCAGTCTTTTTGTTTGTCTGTTTCTGTTTGTATACTTCATCAATTTTACCTTGGGGCCCATTTGGGCTGAGCCTTCTCTTTTATCTTCCCTTTTTTTCCTGTCTCTCTCTGTCTCTCTTTTTTCTTTTTCTTTTCTTTTTTCTCTCGTTTGGGTGGGGAATCCTGATGCTCAGAAGCGTTCCAGGGTGCACCTTGACTGCACCACGGTTGATACATCCAGCTACATCCGTTCAGTCATCTCTCACCAAAATGACTAGGAGGAGGAATGCCCAACAGAAGAAAAATACAGAGGATGGGCCTTCTGCAACAGAGCTAATGGCTATTGACATAGACAATATGTCGGAAAGGGAATTTAGGCTAACAATTATCCAGGCAATAGCTAGGTTGGAGAAACTCATAGATGACCAAACGGAATTGATTAGGGCAGAACTGAAAGCCACCAGGGATGATGTTCAAAATGCTCTCAATGAGTTCCAATCTAATCTAAATTCTCTAAAAGCTAGGGTAACTGAGACAGAAGATAGAATTAGTGATCTGGAGGACAAACAAATAGAAAGGATCAGGAGGAAGCCTGGAACAAACAGCTTAGAAGTCATGAAAACAGAATCAGGGAAATAAATGATGCCATGAAACGTTCCAACGTCAGAATTATTGGAATCCCTGAAGGGGAGGAGAAAGAAAGAAGTCTAGAAGATATAGTGGAACAAGTTGTCCATGAAAATTCTCCCAATCTCGGGAACGGAACCAGTGTTCATGTACTAGAGGCAGAACGGTTTCCCCCCAAGATTGTAGATTCTTGAAAGTCCTCGAGACACCTAATAGTAAGAATGAAGAATTATAATTGTAGGCAGACCCTCTTGAAAGCAGCCAGGAAAAAGAAGCTCCTTACGTACAGAGGAAAGCCCATCAGAATAACGTCAGACGTGTCCACAGAGACCTGGCAAGCCAGAAAGGGCTGGCAAGATATATTCAGGGCACTAAATCAGAAGAACATGCAGCCAAGAATACTTTATCCAGCA
>NW_022637006.1:0-1296 GCF_010015895.1 Lontra canadensis | reverse complement strand
ACAAAACCAAAAGACAACTGACAGAATGGGAGAAGATATTTGCAAACGACATATCAGATAAAGGGCTAGTGTCCAGAATCTATAAAGAACTTAGCAAACTCAACACCCAAAGAACAAATAATCCCATCAAGAAATGGGCAGAAGACAAGAACAGACATTTCTGCAAAGAAGACATCCAGATGGCCAACAGACACATGAAAAAGTGCTCCATATCACTCGGCATCAGGGAAATACAAATCAAAACCACAATGAGATACCACCTCACACCAGTCAGAATGGCTAAAATTAACAAGTCCGGAAATGACAGATGCTGGCGAGGATGCGGAGAGAGGGGAACCCTCCTACATTGTTGGTGGGAATGCAAGCTGGTGCAACCACTCTGGAAAACAGCATGGAGGTTCCTCAAAATGTTGAAAATAGAGCTACCCTATGACCCAGCAATTGCACTGCTGGGTATTTACCCTAAAGATACAAACGTAGTGATCCGAAGGGGCACGTGCACCCGAATGTTTATAGCAGCAATGTCTACAATAGCCAAACTATGGAAAGAACCTAGATGTCCATCAACAGACGAATGGATAAAGAAGATGTGGTATATATATACAATGGAATACTATGCAGCCATCAAAAGAAATGAAATCTTGCCATTTGCGACAACATGGATGGAACTAGAGGGTATCATGCTTAGCGAAATAAGTCAATCGGAGAAAGACAACTATCATATGATCTCCCTGATATGAGGGAGAGGAGATACAACATGGGGGGTTAATGTGGTAGGAGAAGAGTAAATGAAACAAGTTGGGATTGGGAGGGAGACAAACCATAAGTGACTCTTAATCTCACAAAACAAACTGAGGGTTGCTGGGCAGAGGGGGGTTGGGGGGGGGTTATGGACATTGGGTAGGGTATGTGCTATGGTGAGTGCTGTGAAGTTTGTAAACGTGGAGATTCACAGACCTGTACCCCTGGGGGAAAAAATATATATATATATATGTTTATAAAAAATAAAATTATAAAAAAAAAAAAAGTTGTTACTGATAGGTATGTACTTGTTACCATTTTGTTATTTGTTTTACAATTGTTTTTGTAGTTCTTATCTGATCCTTTCTTCTTTTTTTGCTCTTTTCTCTGTGGTTTGATGACTTTCTTTAGTGATATGTTTGGATTCCTTTCTTTTTTTTTTGCATATCTATTACAGGTTTTGATTTGTGGTTGCTATTATATAATTATGCATATAGCATTCCATATCAAGTTGATGGTCACTTAAGTTTAAACCCATTCTTTTTTTTTTTTTTT
>NW_022637005.1:0-1297 GCF_010015895.1 Lontra canadensis | reverse complement strand
TTCTCTACAGCTAAGACTCTGTTTCTTCGTTTGTCTCTCTCTCCTTTCCCCCCCCTTTGCTCATTTGATCTGTTACCTAAATTCTACATGAGTAAATCATATGATATGTCTTTCTCTGACTTATTTCACTTAGCATTATATTCTCTAGTTGTAGCCATGTCATTATGAATGGCAAGATTTCATTTTTGTGGCTGAATAATATTCCATTGTATATATATGTCCCATCTTCTTATCCATTCCTTTCTCGATGGACACTTGGGTTGCATTCATCGTTTGGACTGTAAATTTAAAGAATACTGCAGTAATCACAGGGGTGCGTGTGTCGCTTTGAATTAGTGTTTTTGTATTGTTTGGGTAAATACGCAAGTAGTGTGATTCCTAGATCAGAGGGTAGCTCTATTTTTAAATTTTTGAGGAAACTGCATATTGTTTTCCAGAGTGGCTGCACCAATTTGCATCCCCCCCCCAGCAGTGCAGGAGGGCTCCCCTTTCTCCCCATCTTCACCAACACTTGTTTCTTGTGTTGCTGATTTCAGCCATTCTGAGGCATGTGAGGTGGTATCTCATTGTTTTGCTTTGCATTTCCTTGATAATGAGTGATGGTGAGCATCTTATCCTGTGTCTGCTGTCCATCTGGTGTCTTCTCTGGAGAAATGTCTGTTCATGTCTTCTGCCCATTTTTAATTGGATTATTTGTTTTTTGGGGTATTGACTTGTATTAGTTCTTTATAGAGTTTGAATGCTAACCCTTTATCAGATTTGTCATTTACAAATATCTTCTCACATTCAGTAGGTTGCCTTTTAGTTTTGATGATTCCTTCCCCGTGCAGAAGCTTTTCACTCTGATGATATCCCAATACTCTACTTTTGTTTTTGTTTCTCCTGCTTCAGGAGACATATCTAGAAAGAAATTCCTATGGCCGATGTCAAAGAAGTTACTGCCTGTGCTCTCTTATAGGATTTTTATGGTCTCAGGTCTCACATTTTGGTCTTTAATCCATTTTGAGTTTATTTTTGTGTATGGTGTATGGAAAATGGTCCAGTTTCATTCTTCTGCCTGTAGCAGTCCAGTTTTCCCAATATCATTTGTTGAAGAGACTGTCTTTTTCCTCTTGGACGTTCTTTTCTCCTCTGTCAAAGATTAACAGAACATTTAGTTGTAGGTTGTTTCTGGGTCTTCTATTCTGTTCTATTGGTCTATATGTCTGTTTTTGTGCGAGGACCAGATTGTTTTGGTTACTACAGCTTTTTTCTATAACTTGAAGTCTAGATCCAGGGTCTCTGTTTAAAAAGCACT
>NW_022637004.1:0-1297 GCF_010015895.1 Lontra canadensis | reverse complement strand
CTTTCATACTTTCATCCCCTCAGAAGAATCCCTCTGCTTAAGGAGATGGTACTTACCAGTGTTCTCCTGGTAATTAGGCCACTCATGCATGTTTATTTCCTACCATTTGAGTATTACCTTCATTAAAAATCTAATATAACATCCAGCCCAGTTTTTTTTAATCCCATAGTAGATATTCCATTAACATTTATTGCATTTGTAATTAGAAAAGATTCCACAGTCAGTGTTTTAAGTAATGATCCTTGCAATATTACTCTCCTTGCCAATTTTAAGCCATTAATTAATACGGAAATACTCTGATGTAATGATCATTTTCCTTGTCATTTTCTACTTCTTCGAGAGATAATGGAGGTAATCTGGTGGAGTGAGGGGTAGACATCACACTGAATTACATGCCTAATTTGTCAGCAATGTCCCATAAAATGTGAATTATTGCATAAGGAAATAAATATTGGAACTTCCTATGTGAGCATCACTAGTTCATTGATAGTGGGGTCAAAAAGGACTTAGTCCGCTATCCAATTCTCTCACTCTTTCATTAAAGGGGTAGGAAAGTGGTATCGTCAGTGATGACTTTCTGAAAGGTTCAACAATTGGCTTTTCCTTATGAAAACTATGTTGCTAGGCAACACTTGTGCATTGGTGTATTTCTTTCCAAAACCTTCTATCATGAGAGCAATCCAGGACTTTTTCACTTGTAATTATCAGAGTCTCTCGAGAAATAAACCACAATCCAGCCACTTAGCTTTGGTTTGTAGTTTGCATTGCATTTAAGAGGAGAAGAGTACTCCACTTGACCTCTGAAAACAGAGGTGACTACCAGCGGAGATATTTCCAGAGTGTAAATGGGGTATGATTGATGACATGCCTCAGAAGCTTTGTTTGTTGCTGCTCTCTGATATGTTTCCTAATTCTGATTTGTAGGAGGTACTTGCCTTACAAAGGCTGTGCTCTGCAAGGAACGTAGGAAATCATGTTTTCTGTTATTGACACACAGGTCCTGTTTCCTTTGGGTTCAAGTGTGAAAAATCAACTGGCTGACAAAGCTCTTTCTCTAGAATATTGGTGTCCAACACACTAAAACTGTGAACTCTTTCTTCAAGAAAGTATAAGAATAACTTTTTGTATTCCATTTTACATTGTCCATGTGTCCTGAAATTATAATAAACTATATATTATAATATATATGCCATATATACTAATAAACTATATATAATATATAAATTTATATATAAAAGTTTATATACATAAACGGTATGTATTGCAATAAAATATACAGATATGCATATATCTTTTT
>NW_022637003.1:0-1297 GCF_010015895.1 Lontra canadensis | reverse complement strand
TCTCTCTCTCTCTCTCTCTCTCAAATAAGTAAATGACATCTTTAAAATAAAAAGTTGAGGTTCGAGGAGTACCATCGAACATAAAGCCATGTGGAAGTGCATAGAACTCTGTGTCTGTGCATACATACGCTGGCGTGGGAACAGACAGAATGCCCCTCTGATGTGGACACGCATTTCTCTTCGACCATGGGTCTTGAAGACCTCCACTTAGTCCTGGGGGTTCCTTAAATACTGCGTTTTGCAACTCACTATAAATGAAACCGTTCCAAACACCCAGAATATGACAATTTCAGAGAGAGAAACCATTAAGTGCAAACTCAGAAAATAAGGAAAAAAAACAGAAGATAATGTCATTGTCATTTCTTTTCAACATGGAGCATATGCTGAAGCGCAGTGCTCCTGGAGGCAGACATGTAGTGCTCTTTAAGTCCTCTAACTCTTGTCCGTACTCACATCATTAGGATAGATGTCCGTCACACGGTGTATAGCTCAGAAGCGGCTTCTCTCCCTACCTCTTTGCCTGACAGCAAATGAAGCACTAAGGGACCAATTAATATCGCTGACATAACTCCACAAATATTTCCGGATTGACCACAGTGAAACAAAAGTCATTTCTAGGAGCTAACAGAAACAATATAAGGTGTAAACTAGGGAAGTCCCTGATAGCCTACCCACATCCAGCTGTATACCAACCCCAGATGGAATGACAAAGATTGACCCAGATCCTGGCATGAGGGAAATTGCCATCTCACAGGTGTCATAGACCTACTATCCACACTAACTCCTGTGTGCCACAATTCACAGTGAATCACAAGTAACCCCAGCAGTGCACACACTCAAAACACTCATTCTCTACTGAAAGTACATTTACCTCATAATTCACATGATAGCTAATGCCTAACTGACTGCTGCAAAACATTGTGATTGTCGGACAGAGGCTACCACATCATATGGCCATCTTTAAGGACTTACTATAGAATGCCCAAATCATGATGTGCCCCAAGGGAAACCTAAAAACTAGGAGTGGTGGGAACTCAAGCGAAGAAATAGCTTGCCTAACAAGGCTTCCAAAGAACCAGCATTGATGCTAGGTTCCAAGCCATTGCCTGGAGACTCAGAGCCTATGTAATGCTCACTGGGCGTTGTGACCCTCGTCCTTACATTTGGGCAGACTATGAGGAGCCAGAGGAGACAAGGCTCCCTGCACCGCCCACCGAGAAAAGCAGGAGGTCTTCTGAAGGAGAACAGCAGAGACCTGGGAGCCGCCATGTTGCAGCCAGGGTGGACAGGGCTTGGG
>NW_022637002.1:0-1298 GCF_010015895.1 Lontra canadensis | reverse complement strand
AAGTTTTACTTTTACCAGAATGTCATATAGTTGCAATCATACAGTGGATATCTTCTTGAATGTTTAAAAAATTAAAATTCTGAGGTAATTGAATATAGTGATTCAAGATAATCTTTGTCCTTTGTTATGTTCATCAGTGTAGGATCTGATGACATATGCCTTACAGACTGAAAAAGTGTGATTTCTATAGACGTTTGTCACATAGTGGGGAGGGTTGAGAACAATGACATCATATCCTACTACCTAGCACTAATCATTGGTACCATTCTGGTCTAAGAGATGGATCCAGATAGACTCTGCAGCAATGAAAGTAGGTCGTCTCAAGAGGTTATACTTTATAGAACCAGAATCACTAAAATCGCTAAAAGCTTTCATACTTACCTTGCAATTGGAAATAAGGCCAGAGAGAGTCTGTTTGCTGTTTTGCCATGCTGCAAAGTAGAGTGGCTGTAGACCAAACTTTTGATGAGGTGTTTCACCCCAAACTTAACAGTCCCTGCTGGAGATCTGGAGAAGTTCTGTTGTGTTACAGCAAAATAAGTATAGTCTTTTTTAACCGCTCCTCGTAGTGAAAGTCCTGAAGAATCCAGAAGAATCCTGACATTGTCAGTCTATGATGATGATTCTGCTAATGACACCATTTTCTGTCAGTCTCAAGGGTTTGGTTAAAATTGTGGTCATTATAAACATCCACTTGTAGGTATCAAATTCTGATAAATACTATTCTTTTCTTCCATTTGGTAAATGTAGAGCAGAAAGTAAGGTTTATTAGTGAGTTAACTGCCTACCAATAGTATAATTACTGTTCACTCCAGTGAATATTGGTTGCCAGGTATGGTCCCGAAAAATACTTTTTAACACATCATCAGTCTTACACTTTAAATATTCTGTATTTTTCTGTTGTTGATTTAAAATGTATTTTGCTTTTTTCTTTAGTGGCGAATAAGACTTCTGAAGAAGACTCTTTAAGCAGGTAGGATTTTTTTTTTTTTTACAAATTCTGTGTTAACAAGGGAATGCAGAGAAAAGCATTTGTTGAGAGTTCTACTGTGCACCAGGCACTATATTATGTGCTTGACATTTATTACTTATATAGTCATTACAATAGCATCACAAAGTAGCTGTGCTGTTACAGCCCATTTTTTTATTAATTAGTCAGCTGTGGTTCAGGAACGTTGATTAACTGACCTACGATTCCATAGTTAAAGAGTAGCAGACCCAGAAACCGCCACTGCTGCTAACAAGAGCTTGAACGCTGCGAATTTTTGGTCTTGGAGGGGGCCATGGTGCCCCCCGTG
>NW_022637001.1:0-1298 GCF_010015895.1 Lontra canadensis | reverse complement strand
GCAAGTCTAGGAATACAAGTGGCCTCTAGAAGCAGGAAAAGGCAAGGCAATGGGTTCTTCCCTAGAGCCTTCAGAAGGAATACAGCCCTGCTAACCCATTTTAGACTTCGGACTTCCTTAATTATAAGAAAATAAATTTGTGGTTTCCTTCCTTCCTTCCTTCCCTCCCTTCTTCCAGTAATCTTTACACACAATGTGGGGCTTGAACTCACCACCCCAAGATCAAGAGTCACATGCTCTATCGACTAAGCCAGCCAGGCACCCCTGTTTTGTTTCAAGCCACTAAGTTCATGGTAATTATAGCTGCAAAAGGGAAGTAGCGCATCAACAGCCACTGATTTTATTTTCTTAACATGGTACACCTAATATCAATTAAAAGCAATTTAAACCTTAGGCTCTAGTTTTCAGAACTTTAAAGAAACAAGCATGGTGGGTATTAGACTGGCTCATTTACACTTCTGACATATAATGGAACTTCAAAACCTGGGAGAGCTGGTGGTGAGCAGCGTGTGTGTGTCCATTACTACTCGGCACGTTGTAGACTTGCATGGTTGACCCACCTGGGACCATTGAACACTGGAAACTGGGCCAATGAGAGGCGTGCTGCAAGTGTAAAACACAATGAGAATTTTATAAAGAAGAATATAAAATAGCTCATTAATAATTTTTTAATATTGATCACATTGTCATTGAAACATTACTATTTTGGAGAAATTGGGTTAAATAAACTTCATTACTCAGTTTCAATTTCTTTTTATGTTTTTAATGTGAAATGAAAAAATTTAAATTACATTTGTGCATATGTTATATTTCTGTTGGACAGTGCTTCTCTAAACAGATAATTCTATGTAATGATGTAATTAGCATGCTATAGATTTACCATGTTGATTAATATATTGTTGAGTAAGGAATATAGCAATGCAGCTAAGAGTGTGGATGTGTTTATTTTCATCTGTTTTATACATTTTAAAACTAATATCTCCAGTTTCTATAGTCAGTCCCCGGAGCACCACAATCTCCAATTAAACTGTGGTGAGGTCAGTCAGACTTTATTTTTTTATTTCATTTTTCAGAGATTTTATTTATTTATTTGAGAGAGAGGGACAGAGATAGTGATGGCGACAGAGAGCATGAGCCTGGGAAGAGGGAGAGAAGCAGAGTCCCCTCTGAGCAGGGAGCCAGACCCGAGGGGGCATTCCAGGACCCTGAGGCCATGACCTGAGAAGAGTATGTGGCATAGGATAGGCACCTGGGAAATACTTGTGGAATGCAGTAATGGATTTACCTAAATGAGACGT
>NW_022637000.1:0-1299 GCF_010015895.1 Lontra canadensis | reverse complement strand
TTGGTGTTTGCAAATTCTTTCAGTTTTTGTTTGTCCTGGAAGCTTTTAATCTCTCCTTCTATTTTCAATGATAGCCTAGCTGGATATAGTATTCTTGGCTAATGTTTTTCTTGTTTAGTGCTCTGAATATATCATGCCAGCTCTTTCTGGCCTGCCAGGTCTCTGTGGATAAGTCTGCTGCCAATCTAATATTTTTACCATTGTATGTTACAGACTTCTTCTCCCGGGCTGCTTTCAGGATTTTCTCTTTGTCACTAAGACTTGTAAATTTGACTATTAGGTGACGGGGTGTGGACCTATTCTTATTGATTTTGAGGGGGGTTCTCTGAACCTCCTGGATTTTGATGCTTGTTCCCTTTGCCATATTGGGGAAATTCTCTCCAATAATTCTCTCCAATATACCTTCTGCTCCCCTCTCTCTTTCTTCTTCTTCTGGAATCCCAATTATTCTAATGTTGTTTCATCTTATGGTGTCACTTATCTCTCGAATTCTGCCCTCGTGGTCCAGTAGCTGTTTGTCCCTCTTTTGCTCAGCTTCTTTCTTCTCTGTCATTTGGTCTTCTATATCGCTAATTCTTTCTTCTGCCTCATTTATCCTAGCGGTGAGATCCTCCATTTTTTATTGCACCTCATTAATAGCTTTTTTGATTTCAACTTGATTAGATTTTAGTTCTTTTATTTCTCCAGAAAGGGCTTTTATATCTCCCGAGAGCGTTTCTCTAATATCTTCCATGCCTTTTTCGAGCCCGGCTAGAACCTTGAGAAACGTCATTCTGAACTCTAGATCTGACATATTACCAATGTCTGTATTGATTAGGTCCTTAGCCTTTGCTACTGCCTCTTGTTCTTTTTTTTTGTAGTGAATTTTTCCGCCTTGTCATTTTGTCCAGATAAGAGTATATGAAGGAACAATTAAAATACTAAAAGGGTGGCACAAACCCAGGAAAATATGCTTTAGCCAAATCAGAAGAGATCCCAAATCGTGAGGGGGGTGGGGGAAAGGGATATAAAGTGGTTCAGAAAGAAAAAAAAGAAAAAAAAAAGAAACAAATAAAAAAGAAAACCAATAATGAAAAAATATAAAAAGGAAAAAAAAATATATATATTAGATAAACTAGTTAAAAAACGTTAAAAAAGAAAAGGGTAAAAGTTAAAAAAAATTTAGCAGAAGAAGAGAAAAAAAAATTGAAAAAGAAAAAAAATTAAATTAACTGCAAGGCTAAAGAATCATGGGGAGAAAGCCATGAGTTCTGTGCTTTGCTTTCTCCTCCTCTGGAATTCCACTGCTCTCCTTGGTAT
>NW_022636999.1:0-1299 GCF_010015895.1 Lontra canadensis | reverse complement strand
AATAGAAATCCTCACAGGAAAGCCCTATTTACCCCAGTCTCTAATATTTGAAACAACATAACCAGCTTTCAACAACAACACTACAAGCCATGCCAAATCCAAGAAAAAACAGTCTGAAGAGAAAAAGAAATCATCATCATCAGATTCAGATATTAGAAATGTTGGAATTATCAGATAGTGATTAATATAACTATGACTAGTATCTTAAGTTTTTAATCGAAAAAAGTAGACAACATGCAAGAACAGATGGGTAATGTAAATAGAAAGGTGGGAAATATAAGAAAGAATCAAAAGAATATGTTAGAAATCCCAATACGCTGTAACAGAAATGAAAAATGCCTTTGATGGGCTCAAAAGTAATTGCAATGGCTTAGGGAAAAATCAGTGAGTTTCACCCTAGATCAACAGAAACTTGCCAAACTGAAACGCAAAGAGAAAAAAAAAAAGGGGAAAATCAACAGAGTATCCAAGAACCATGGGATCATTTCAAAAGGGGTTTTATATGCATAATTAGAACACCAGAAAGAAAAGAAATGCAAAAGAAATATTTGAAGGAATATTGGCCAATAACTTTTCAAAACTAATTATGGACACTGTACTGGGTTGAATAGTGTTCTCTCAAAGTTCATTTCCATCCAGAACCCCAGAATGTGACCTTATTTGGAAAAAGAGTCTTGGGGCACCTGGGTGGCCCGGTGGGTTAAAGCCTCTGCCTACGGCTTGGGTCATGGTTCCAGGGTCCTGGGATCATCCATACACCTGGCTCTCTGCTCGCCTGAGAGCCTGTTTCCTCCGCCTTTCTCCCTCTGCCTGACTCTCTGCCTACTTGTGATCTCTGTCAAATAAATAAATAAATCCTTAAAAAAAAAAAAAAAAGGAAATAGAGTCTTGGTGGATGGAATTACTCAAGAGGCGATAATACTGAATTTGGGTGGCCACAAATCCAATGAATACTCTCCATGTAAGAAGTTCATATGAAGACACAGACATACTTAGAGGAAAAATGGCCTCATAAAGAAAGGCAGAAACTGAAGAGATGCAGCCCCATGCCACGTAATGCCAAAGATTGCTGGCAATTCCCAGAAGCTAGGAAGAAGAAAGAAATTATTCTTCCTTACAGTTTTCAGAAGGATCATGGCCCTATTGACACCTTGATTTCAGACTTCTAGCTTCCAGAACTGTGAGAGAATAAATTTCTGTTATCAGAAATCCAGTTTGTGGTAATTTGTTATGGCAACTTCAGAAATTTAATAGACATCAAACCATAAATCTAGGACGTATAGATAGCACCAAGCAGAA
>NW_022636998.1:0-1300 GCF_010015895.1 Lontra canadensis | reverse complement strand
CCTTGCCGCCGGTCGACTTGCGCGCCGTCTGCTTCGTGCGGGCCATGACACGTCCGCAGGAGAGGAATCCGGCCAGAAAGTAGCCAGCCGCAGTTCCTGACCGTATTTATAGATCAGTCTGGTTCGCAGGTCCCGCGTTGTGATCTAATTGGTTCTCAGGTTGCTTTCGCGAGAAATGATTGGGTTGCCGTTAAGATTTGAATATAGAATCAAAGTTTATTTCTTTTTCATATTTACTCCTAGTTTACTTGAAATTGAGTTCATAAAAGTGAGATTCCATTTAGAGTCGATTTGCGTGCACTACATTCATGGCATTTTTGTGAAAAGGCAAAAACGAAGAAATAAAATAATTTTTAGTAAGAATGCCGTCCGCCAAAAATTTAAAAAGCCCGCCGTGACATGTGATTGGCCGGTTATCTCTCCTTTGTTTTCTTTTCTTTCTACGTTTTAGACTTTCAGACAGCAACTTTGAATATACTGTATTTATAATTACGTACATTTGTATGTAAAGTGTGCACTTTTATACTAACAAACAGTTTTCAACGTGTGGATATATTTTGGTCTTGATTACTATAGTTGTCATTTACATAGCTTACACCCCTAAGTTAGGTCCTGACAGAATTGTAATTTCCTTAAGACTCTTCGTGCATTTGTAAACGTTTTACTTAACTCACTTCATGAATCTGTAATTTTACAGCATAGGGATGTAAGTAACATTTTAAATAGAAATGAATTCTTTGTAGCCATTAGGGGAGCATGAGCTACCCAGTAGTTAAAATAGGAAACATTTAAAACAGTCATAGTGTAACAAATTTCCCTCAATTCAAATGGTCAAGATGTAGGGAAACACGTCACCTAGGGTTTGTAGGTATTTCAGCGCTTTTTAGAAAATATGGGTGGCTCTTAAAAGAGCCTTTGGTTGACGGGAGAGGGAGTGCTGGTTTTGTTAACATTTCATTTTCCCTTGGCCTTGTGGTGGCTCTCGGTCTTCTTGGGCAGCAGCACGGCCTGGATGTTGGGCAGCACGCCGCCCTGCGCGATGGTGACGCGGCCCAGCAGCTTGTTGAGCTCCTCGTCGTTGCGGATGGCCAGCTGCAGGTGGCGCGGGATGATGCGCGTCTTCTTGTTGTCGCGCGCCGCGTTGCCCGCCAGCTCCAGGATCTCGGCCGTCAGGTACTCGAGCACGGCCGCCAGGTACACCGGCGCGCCGGCCCCGACCCGCTCCGAGTAGTTGCCCTTGCGGAGCAGGCGGTGCACGCGGCCCACCGGGAACTGCAGGCCCGCCCGCGACGAGCGCGTC
>NW_022636997.1:0-1300 GCF_010015895.1 Lontra canadensis | reverse complement strand
TAACTACAAGGTAGGGAGTAACCCCTTGACATGGCCAAAGCCATCACTTTAAATACCATCTGTAGCTCAAGACAAAGGAAAATTTTGGGGGGAGGGCATCAGTTATAGAGGTGTCTAGGAAAAGACCAGTAAACAAGGCTGAAGTTGTTATGCATATTGAGATTTCTGGACTGTTGAGTCCTTCCCCTTTTCCTGGCACAAGGCAGGAGATACTCTTACAAACAGAGGTTTCCCTTATGAATATAAATATCTCTTATAAAAGGATACCTTCTACTCAATTTTCAGATCTTCTTTTGTGTCTGCATTTTCTTAAAAATACCCAGCTTAAAATAATTGCTAGGACAAAGAGGCCTGTTTTGAGGTAGCAGATTAAAATGGATGAAGAAATCAAATCGTTATTAAATTAGTTCATTTTCTACATAAGCCTTTACAATGTGGACATAAAACTGCCTTCATCTAATCCTTAGTGAAGTTTTTCTGCTGCTAATAGAAGAGCACATCAACAGCTCTTGCTTTTGTGTGTGTGTTGTTTTGCGCATACTAAATTTAGGGTTTAACGTGAGTGAAAATCATTTAGAAGAGTTCTTTGACCTCAATGAAAATGTATGCATCTCAGTGATCTAATAACAATCTTTTGCAACTGCTAATGATAAGTCATCATCTTTGGAAGCAACTGGTGATGTAAATTTACCAGAAAGAGAACTCCAATACGGAAAAAATAGAGCCCCAATTAGGACAGTTGCTCAAGAAACAGGATCTTCAGGAGAAAGAAAGTGTTCCAGAGAATGAACAGTCTTTACAGGATAATATGCTTTTCTACATCTTGGAAGAGCTAAAAAAAGAAAAAAATGTAGGTGAGCATATAGGTAGAAATCCTAGGTCTTAACATCAAAATCTGGAGAGTAGGAGCACTGATGGATATCTCAAGGACAAGATGGTTTTCCTTTAGGCCACTCATTCACAAAGCAGATGTACAATGCATGCATGGTGGGCCATAAATCAAACTTGCGGTTTGAGCAAAGTTTATATATAGTCATGCTGACTTAGAAAGAAGTCTAAAATGGCTTCCTTAGAGAGATTTTCTTTCATCACAATCTTAAAAAAAAAAACAAAACTACTTTCCGGGGGCTGGCTCAGTTGGAAGAGCATATACCTCTTGATTTGCAGGTCATGAGTTTGAGCCGCATATTGGGTGTAAAGATTACTTACATACTCGCTTACACAAATACAAAATAAGTAAATACACACATGGATACACAGAAAAAAAACCTCAAAGAACACTTCTGCTTTCTTTTGAACT
>NW_022636996.1:0-1301 GCF_010015895.1 Lontra canadensis | reverse complement strand
AAAAAGAAAAAAATAAAAAAAGAAAACCAATAATGAAAAAATATAAAAAGGAAAAAAATATATATATATTAGATGAACTAGTTAAAAAACGTTAAAAAAGAAAAGGGTAAAAGTTAAAAAAATTTAGCAGAAGAAGAGAAAAAAAATTGAAAAAGAAAAAAAAATTAAATTAACTGCAAGGCTAAAGAATCATGGGGAGAAAGCCATGAGTTCCGTGCTTTGCTTTCTCCTCTTCTGGAATTCCGCTGCTCTCCTTGGTGTTGAAACTGCACTCCTTGGTAGGTGAACTTGGTCCTGGCTGGGTTTCTTGTTGATCTTCTGGGGGAGGGGCCTGTTGTAGTGATTCTCAAGTGTCTTTGCCCCAGGCGGAGTTGCACCGCCCTTACCAGGGGCCGGGCTGAGTAATCCGCTCGGGTTCGCTTTCGGGAGCTTTTGTTCCCTGAGCGCTTTCCGTAGAGTCCGGAGGACGGGAATGAAGATGGCGGCCGCCCAGTCTCTGGCCCGGAGGAGCTGAGAGTCTGGGGCCCCACTCCTCAGTGCGCCCTCAGGGAACAGCGCCCAATTGCTCCCGTCACCCTGTCCTCCAGCCGCGCTCCGAGCTCACCGAGCCTGAGACCGGTTCAAGGTAAACCCGAATTTAGAGCTCACTCCTCGGCTCCGTCTCTGTAGCCGGCTTCCCAGTTCTAATACCTGCAAGCTCTGCGACACTCAGACACCCCCGATCCTTCTGTGACCCTGCGGGACCTGAGGCCACGCACACCCCGCGTGGGCTTCACCCCGGTTAAGCCTCTGGAGCGATGTCCCTCAGCGGAACAGACTTTTAAAAGTCCTGATTTTGTGCTCCGTTGCTCCGCCGCTTGCCGGGAGCCGGCCCCTCCCCCCGCGGTCTATCTTCCCGTCGCTTTGGATTCACTTCTCCGCCAGTCCTACCTTTCAGAAAGTGGTTGATTTTCTGTTTCTAGAATTGCTGTTCTTCTTCTCTTCGATCTCCCGTTAGATTTGTAGGTGTTTGCAATCGTTAGATAAGCTATCTAGCTGATCTCCTGCTACCTGAAGTAGTCTCAGCCTGCTACTTCTCCGCCATCTTGACTCCTCCTCCCCACTCTTTTATATATTCCTATTTTTGTTTACATATTCTTATATTCACAGGAGTATATATTTTTGGACAACTGTTCCCTGCATTTTTCAAGACTCTCAAATCACAGGTGTGTATCCATGTTCTTTAAATCAGATCCAAGATGATGCTTAACACATTCATTCAGGTCACTGTTGAATGCTGGTGGCACAAGTGTGGACATTAA
>NW_022636995.1:0-1301 GCF_010015895.1 Lontra canadensis | reverse complement strand
GTAAGACACAGAGTCTAAACCCGAGATTAATCAGCACTTTGACACCTCGGCTCAGGTTGAAGGACCATCTGAAAAGGAGGGTCCTCCAAGGGGCCTGGTGCAGAGCAACAGGTGGAGAGGTTGCCTGGGTTTCAAGCATAGACCCACTGTCAGTCCTCTGAGGTCTGCAGGCAGCTGCACGTGGAAGTCCCTGCTGGGTGAAGTGTGCAGGACCAAAGGGAAGGGCGGCTGCCTTAAGCCATGCCCCGTGCTGGCTGTTTCCATACATTTCTAATCCTCAGATGTATACTTTGCATTTATAATCTTTATATTTTTTAAAGATTCAGAAACCAGCAGTCAGGGAGTTTACCATGCCCACCTTCATACAACCAGTGAATGCCAATGTCAACTCTGTAGGAGAGTGGAGTGGTAGTTCAAAGCCCACACTTCGCAGTCAGACTGTCTCCATGCAAATCTGGTCCTACCTCTGGCTAGTTGAGCGAAGTGGGAAGTTTAAATGTCTTTTTCCTCTCTAAACATGAAGATGATTATAGTGCTTACCTGTAATGCCTACCAGAATGTCTTCTCGATAAGTTATGCAGATACCATAAAACCACCATAGGCCAAACCGGCTCCCAACCCAGATAGAAGAATATAAGCCAGGAAACCCTGGCCTTCAGGGCAGCTGGGGTCCCTCCCTCAGGCGCTGGGGTTCTCACAGCAGAGCCTTGGCTGCCAGCAAGCTGCTAGTGCTGTCCTTTGTCAGTCCCCAGCCGACGGCTCTTGTGGGAGAGAAAGAATGGAGGGGAGCCCGCCTTGGCTTAGAAACCCCATGTTGCAAAGAAGACCCAATTTCTTAGAACTACCTCTGGGGCATAACTTCCAGGGTTCTCAGAGGGACGTGCCTGTTTATAAGAGTCACTTCAAGCTATAGCTTCTCACCAAGAATGTATTCATATTCCATTTAGCCATCAGGAGTCATTTTGGCCATGAGCGATGCTGCCTGGTGACCCAGCAGACGCCCTGCCTCCATCAGGTTCCAGGGAAACAGAGCTCCAAGGCTGACCCAGGGTCAAGTTTTCTTAATTAAAGGGGCAGGAATCTTGTTAACTAAAGAGTTAACACAGTGGTTGGAGTGTGGAGAGGGTGGCTGGTGATGGACATTGGGGAGGGCTTGTGCTATGATGAGTGCTGTGAAATGCGTAAGCCTGATGATTCACAGACCTGTACCCCTGGGACAAATAATACATTATATGTTAATAAAAATAATAAATAAAAAAAAGAGTTAACACGATCTTACACGGCCAAAGTGCTAGTTAGGT
>NW_022636994.1:0-1301 GCF_010015895.1 Lontra canadensis | reverse complement strand
CAGATTGTTTCTTATTGAGTTGCAGAATCCAGTCTTGAACCTAAGCAGGACTTGTTAATGGAGAATACAGAGATATCAACTTTTGTTGGCCATCTCCATTGATTGGAATCTGACTTGTGTCAAGATTTGTGCTAGAATTAAACTTTATTTGGTCCTGAACAGTGGCTCCTGAGGTAGGTGTAACCTTAAAAATTTACACATGATAAACCAAAATTCAGATTTTAAGTGACTTTCCTTGATTTTTCTCCTAGCAAGTTATCTTCTTGGTGAATATATATGAATATATATAAAAGAATATATATGTATAAAAGAATATGCATACATATATATATATATATATATAGAGAGAGAGAGAGTATTTAAATTGATAAACTGACTTATCCTTAAATAGTGATTCTGACATTAGTAGAGATCTTTTTACTTGTGCAAAGTAAATATATATATATATATATATATATATATATATATATATATGAATGAATGTTTTTCAAATAGAAATTTACTACAGATAGAAGAGGGTCACGGATATATACGACAAGTTCCTTCATGCCCAAATAAACTGGTATAGTGTTTAAGTTTTGCTCATTTTAAGATCTTTTTCTATTTCCTCTTCTGCTATAATTACCACATTGTCACTTGTTCCCTGAAAATACCCCACTTTAAGGAATGGTGCAAAGAATGTAGACATAATTTCCATATCCTTCAAAAGAACTTCAGTTAATGTCTCACTCCCAGTACCAAAGTGTTCCCAGGTTACTTTGATCACAAAAAAGTACACACATTATCTCCTCTCTAAATCAATTTATACAGATGCATATGCAAGACATATTGAGTTTCCTACATCACGATGAGGAAAAGTTTCCCATTACACCACAACTTTCAAAGTGCTGGAAAATTACCATCACATGAATTCAATATCCATAATCTTCTCGCATAGATCTAAACATTATGTGTTTGTATTAAAAAGAAATATGCTTAAACACAAACTAAAAAAAGTCACATTAGTGCTCTCTCTATATATAGAAGGAATATATTTTTAAAACAGTTTCATTATTATAAGGATTAAAAACTGATTTCTATAGATTTAAACTAAACTGTTTAAGACCATATAGTGTTAGAGTGGCAGATCTTGTGGGGTCATCTCTAGAACTTAGATGATGCAGACTTTTCTCCTGAAGCAGAAATTGTTTTCTGAATCACCTTGCCTTCAATTTCAATGAAAGACATTTCTGACCATTAAGTAATTTGGTCTCTTTTTCTCTGATCATTTACATACATACAGCAAAAATATAAGATTACCA
>NW_022636993.1:0-1301 GCF_010015895.1 Lontra canadensis | reverse complement strand
TCCATTTCACTGACAGAGGATGAGGGAAGCAAGAAGGTCCCCACAACCCCTGTCCCGGGAGACCCGGGGTAGGAGGGAGAAGCACTGCAGAGGAAAAGGCTGTTCTTCCCTCACACAGCTGGGAGGCTGAGGCTTCAGACCAGACCGCAGCAGGTTCTAGAAACTGCGAGTGGCCAAAAGCCCTCCTGTGTTCCCACACCCCATGGGCTTGCCTCCACAAGTCCCACACCCGTTAGCACACCTGGATACTTGGCAGAACAGGAGCTCCTTGGGGGGGGGGGGACATGGTATGGTGTTGGGGACAATAGCACAGTGGGGAGCTGTCTGGCCCCAATTCCTGATCATTTGCCCTGAAGATGTGTCTATGCCTCCCCGTATCTGGAACTGGATCTGGGAGAGGCAGGCTCACCTAGTGTCCAGGGCAGGGAGGGAGATAGGATGCGAAGGAGAGGACACAGTAGGCAAATAACAGGTGCCGAATGGGACTCTCCCACGGGAAGGAGCACCAACAATGCCATACGGAGAAAGCTGGTGACAAGCAGAGCCCGCCAGCTCCCCCACTGGAGCGTCACCTGTAAACCTCTCTTGGCAGGCATCCACCATCTAGGACCACTCGGGTGGGGCGGGACAGCAGAGGCCTCCGGCCCGGACACAAGCCGATCCACTGTCATCCAACAGACAGAATGCTCTCTTCCTCCAAACGAAGCAGAAGCAAGGCCTCCAGGAGAGTCCCTCCTACAGATATGGATGCCTGCCCAAAGTGGACAGTGGTACTGCCTATCCACAGGGTGCTGGCTGGGGGTGATCTTTTGCGGGGCTTGAAATATGTCCCCTGGAATTTGAGGTGCAAGAGGACACAGGAAGTACAACTGTTATAGAAGCTGGTACTTGGAGAGGAAAATGGGACCGGGTACCGAAGACCCCAAGCTGTCTTTCCTAGGTCCTGAAGAGCACCGAAGACGACCTCAGGGCTCCACACACACATGATCACAGAAGTTAAAGGGTGAGGCGGGAGTCCTGGCCACTTTGGAGGCCACCGACCAGGTGAAGCTGTACCTGCCAGCCAGGGAGATGGCAGTACAGACCCTCCATGGCAGGAGGGGGAAGCTCAGCTGGTCTTCCAGGAAGCCCCTCAGGGATGGAGAGGACCAGGGTGACCCTGGACACTGCCCCTGAGGAATTCAGGCTCACCTTCCACCTGGAGACCACAGCTACCCAGCAAGGAGGAGCCCTATGGAGCCAAAGCAAAATCCATCCATTTCACTGACAGAGGATGAGGGAAGCAAGAAGGTCCCCACAAC
>NW_022636992.1:0-1301 GCF_010015895.1 Lontra canadensis | reverse complement strand
GTTGTGGGGACCTTCTTGCTTCCCTCATCCTCTGTCAGTGAAATGGATGGATTTTGCTTTGGCTCCATAGGGCTCCTCCTTGCTGGGTAGCTGTGGTCTCCAGGTGGAAGGTGAGCCTGAATTCCTCAGGGGCAGTGTCCAGGGTCACCCTGGTCCTCTCCATCCCTGAGGGGCTTCCTGGAAGACCAGCTGAGCTTCCCCCTCCTGCCATGGAGGGTCTGTACTGCCATCTCCCTGGCTGGCAGGTACAGCTTCACCTGGTCGGTGGCCTCCAAAGTGGCCAGGACTCCCGCCTCACCCTTTAACTTCTGTGATCATGTGTGTGTGGAGCCCTGAGGTCGTCTTCGGTGCTCTTCAGGACCTAGGAAAGACAGCTTGGGGTCTTCGGTACCCGGTCCCATTTTCCTCTCCAAGTACCAGCTTCTATAACAGTTGTACTTCCTGTGTCCTCTTGCACCTCAAATTCCAGGGGACATATTTCAAGCCCCGCAAAAGATCACCCCCAGCCAGCACCCTGTGGATAGGCAGTACCACTGTCCACTTTGGGCAGGCATCCATATCTGTAGGAGGGACTCTCCTGGAGGCCTTGCTTCTGCTTCGTTTGGAGGAAGAGAGCATTCTGTCTGTTGGATGACAGTGGATCGGCTTGTGTCCGGGCCGGAGGCCTCTGCTGTCCCGCCCCACCCGAGTGGTCCTAGATGGTGGATGCCTGCCAAGAGAGGTTTACAGGTGACGCTCCAGTGGGGGAGCTGGCGGGCTCTGCTTGTCACCAGCTTTCTCCGTATGGCATTGTTGGTGCTCCTTCCCGTGGGAGAGTCCCATTCGGCACCTGTTATTTGCCTACTGTGTCCTCTCCTTCGCATCCTATCTCCCTCCCTGCCCTGGACACTAGGTGAGCCTGCCTCTCCCAGATCCAGTTCCAGATACGGGGAGGCATAGACACATCTTCAGGGCAAATGATCAGGAATTGGGGCCAGACAGCTCCCCACTGTGCTATTGTCCCCAACACCATACCATGTCCCCCCCCCCCCAAGGAGCTCCTGTTCTGCCAAGTATCCAGGTGTGCTAACGGGTGTGGGACTTGTGGAGGCAAGCCCATGGGGTGTGGGAACACAGGAGGGCTTTTGGCCACTCGCAGTTTCTAGAACCTGCTGCGGTCTGGTCTGAAGCCTCAGCCTCCCAGCTGTGTGAGGGAAGAACAGCCTTTTCCTCTGCAGTGCTTCTCCCTCCTACCCCGGGTCTCCCGGGACAGGGGTTGTGGGGACCTTCTTGCTTCCCTCATCCTCTGTCAGTGAAATGGA
>NW_022636991.1:0-1302 GCF_010015895.1 Lontra canadensis | reverse complement strand
CTATTATTATTTACTATTATTATTACTATTGTGTCTGTTTTTAGGAAAAAAACTGAATTAATGTCCCATGGAAAATTACAATCAAACTTCGATTGATTTCCTATTATTGGAGTTGTTCCCACCTTCAAGAATTGGCCTGTTCTTCATTCTCATTGTTCTCATTTTCTTAATGGCTCTTTTTGGCAACCTGTCCATGATCATCCTTATCCTATGTGGACACCCATATCCACACATCCATGTAGTTTATACTTAGTCAACTCTCCCTCATGGACCTGAACTACATCTCCACCATTGTCCCCAAAATGGCATCCAATTATCTCCTTGGAAAAAAGTTTATTTCTTTTATTGGGTGTGGGGTTCAGAGCTTCTTCTTCTTGACTTTAGCTGGTGGAGAAGGATTACTATTGGCTTCTATGTCCTATGATCATTACGTGGCTTTTGCTTTCCTCTCCACTATGCCATTTGTATGACAAAAGAGCATGAGTGTTGATGATAACAGGATCTTGGATAATGGGCTCAGTCAACTCCTGTGTTCACACTTCATATATTCTACATATCCCTTATTGCCAGTCTAGAGAGATCAACCACTTCTTCTGTGATGTTCTAGCCATGGTAAATGTGACCTGCATGGATACCTGGGTTTATGAGTACACAGTGTTTTTGAGCACCACACACTACCCTATGTTTCCTTTCATTGGTATTGTATGCTCCTATGGCTGGGTCCTCGATGCCATCTGCCACATGCAATCAACAAAGGGGAGGAAGAAGACCTATTCAATCTGAAGAACCCACCTCACTTTGGTCACTTTCTACTATGCATCCTTTGTTTATACTTATCTATACCCTAGAGCCCTCCAATCACCAACAGAGAAGAAGATTCTTGCTGTCTTCTACACAATACTGACCCCAGTGCTGAACCCTATCATTTGTAGCTAGAGAAACAAGGAAGCTATGGAGGCTCTGAGATGACTGATTCAGAGAATCCAGACTGTGAAAATGTAGACAATATACATTAGTTCCAAACCTTCAGTTATATGTCAACTCAGCTGTGTGAAATTGTGAAGAAAAAAAACCATATATATATATATTATATGCCTTGAGTGAAAGAACTTAATATAGAGGTTTAAGCAAATTGAGGTTGTGCATATTTTTTTATTCTAAGACCTACTTGTGTTTTCTTTGTGATATTTTTTCTACATCTATAAAAAGGAATGCATTTTCCACTGACTTGTGGACAGAAATATTTTACTAAGAATTCATTTCTTTGGATATATACCCAGAAGTGGAAGTGCTGGATCATAT
>NW_022636990.1:0-1302 GCF_010015895.1 Lontra canadensis | reverse complement strand
CTCTTCTAATTTGGGGGCAAGCTGTTTCTCAGTCACATCATGAGATTAAAAAAAAATGGCAATTTCCATCAGATATGACAAAAAGCCCTGCAGTTGAAACTATTTTAATTTTTTATTATTAATTTTTTTGTTTCAATTCCAGTATAATTAAAATACAGTGTTATATTAGTTTCAGGCGTGCAATATAGTGGCTCAACAATTCTATACATCATTACTCAGTGGTCATCATAAGTGTACTCTTGATACCCTCCATCTATTTTACTCGTCACCCACCCATGTCCACTCTGATATGCTTTAATTTAAATGAGTACCCTCAGTTAAAGTTACTATTTTTTTAACAAGAACAATTTTTTACTTGAAACAATTTTAGAATACATGGTTCTAAAAGATATACATAAAACACTCCATCCAAGAAAAAATTAGAATACACATTTCCCTCAGGTACACACAGAAGAACCCCTTGGTTAAATCATATAAAAGGAGACATAAGAGACTGTCTTTTTTCCACTGTATATTTTTTCTTGTTTTGTCGAAGATTATTTGACCATAGAGTTGAGGGTCCATATCTGGGCTCTCTACTCTGTTTCACTGGTCTGTGTGTCTGTTTTTATGCCAGTACCATGCTGTCTTGGTGATCACAGCTTTGTAGTAAAGCCTGAAATCAGGTAACATGATGCCCCCAGTTTTATTTTTGTTTTTCAACATTTCCTTAGTGATTCGGGGTCTCTTCTGGTTCCATACAAATTTTTGGATTATTTGCTCCAGCTCTTTGAAAAATACCAGTGGAATTTTGATCGGAATGGCATTAAAAGTATAGATTGCTCTAGGCAGTATAGACGTTTTAACAATGTCTATTCTTCCGATCCAAGAGCATGGAATGGTCTTCCATCTTTTTGTGTCTTCTTCAATTTCTTTCATGAGTGTTCTGTAATTCCTTGAGTACAGATCCTTTATCTCTTTGGTTAGATTAATTCCCAGGTATCTTATGGTTCTTGGTGCTATAGTAAATGGAATCGATTCTCTAATTTCCCTTTCTGTATTTTCACTGTTAGTGTATAAGAAACCACTGATTTCTGTACATTGACTTTGTATCCTGCCACGTTGCTGAATTGTTGTATGAGTTCTAGTAGTTTGGGGGTGGAGTCTTTTGGGTTTTCCATATGAAGAATCATGTCATCTGTGAAGAGAGAGAGTTTGACTTCTTCATTGCCAATTTGGATACCTTTTATTTCTCTTTGTTGTCTGATTGCTGTTGCTAGGACTTCTACTACTATGTTGAACAAGAGTGGTGAGAGTGGGCAT
>NW_022636989.1:0-1302 GCF_010015895.1 Lontra canadensis | reverse complement strand
GGCTCTGGCTTCCCACACCCTCGACCTCCAGCGCACTCTGTCCTGCAGGTGTCACGAGGCGCCCCCCCGGGCCGGCCCACTCTCCGCACGTCAACCGCCACCAACCGGCAGTGTCCGCGAGCTTTCCCATCAGGACCCCGCGGACCGGCTCAGGCGGCGAGAAGTCGGCCGCCCCGAGAACGAGGGACGGCAGAGGCGGGGCGCAGCAGGGGGCTCTCCAGCCCTAGAGCTCCAGGACGCGGGTCTGGCGTCCCTCCCCGCCCGCGGCACAATTGCGGGACGCGGGGAACCCCCGGTGAGGGGCGGGCTCCCCCAGTCCGCGCGTCCCTCCCCACACAGCCGACGGCGTTCCCACTCGCGCCCCGCCGCCCCACAGACCAGAAGGAGAAGCGGAAACGCCTCCGGGAACCGTCACCGCCGCCCTCATCCCGCCGCCGCCTCCAGGAGCGTCGCCGCCCGGCAATCACCGCGCGCATCTCGCAGGCGCCCCAGGACGCGGCGGTTCGGGTCACGGCCCCCGCCCGCGCGGTTCCCAAAGCCGCTGCGGGTCCAGCCCGGCCCTGCCCGCGTCCCCGCCGCGGCCCGCTCGCCGCCAGCGCCCGCGTCCGGCCCCGCGTCCCCGCCCCGCCGGCCCTCGGCTCACCTGGGCCTCGACGACGCGCGGGAGGAAGCTCAGGGTGACCTGCAGCTGCACTGCGGCCGCCCCCCCGCACGGCGCCGGCCCGCCGGGCCCCCGGCTCATGCTGACCTCTCCCCACAGCGCGACCAGCTGGGCCCCCGGGGCCGGGGAACGGTGGGCGGCCCGGGCGACGACCCAAGGTGACGGCTCCCGGCGGTTGAGAGGCTCCAGGGTCAGAGGTCCGCGCCGTGCGGACGCGGGGGACGCCCTCCCGGTCTCGCGGCAGCTGCGAGGGAGGCGGGAGAGCCGGGCGCCCCCACTTCATCTCCCAGGCTGCCCCGCCCCCGGCTTCCCCTACGCCCCGGCCACGCCCCCGCCGTGCGCCGGGCCTTGTGGCAGTTGTTGTCCCTGCGCGGCCGCCGGCCCACCTCCTGCGGGGGACGGGGCCGGCGGCGGGGGTAACCCGGGCGCTGCGGCGGCGGCGGCCGCTCCGCCTCCCCCACGGCGGCCAATGGGACAGGACCACGCGAGCCTCCAAAACAAGAGGCGCTGCGGGAGGGACTCCGCCCCCCTCGGCCGGCCGCGGCGCCGACCCTTCCTCGGTGGTGCCTCCTGGAATCCCGGATGGGGGTCAGGCCTGGGTGGCCGGTCCCCGACGCCGCACAGCCCGAGGACTCCGGGAC
>NW_022636988.1:0-1302 GCF_010015895.1 Lontra canadensis | reverse complement strand
ACTATGGGAAGAACCTAAATGTCCATCAAAGATGAATGGATAAAGAAGATGTGGTATATATACACAATGGAATACTATGCAGCCATCAAAAGAAATTAAATCTTGCCATTTGCAATGAGGTGGATGGAACTAGAAGGTATATTGCTGAGTGAAATCAGTCACTCAGAGAAAGACAATTATCATATGATCTCCCTGATATGAGGAATTTGAAAGGCAGGACAGGGGGTTTCTGGGAGTAGGGAGGGAAGAAATGAAACAAGATGGGATCGGGAGGGAGACAAACCATAAGGGACTCTTAATCACACAAAACAAACTGAGGGCTTTTGTGGGGTGTGGGAGTAGGGATAGGGTGGTTGGGTTATGGACATTGGGGAGGGTATGTGCTATGGTGAGTGCTGTGAAATGTGTAAGCCTGATGACTCAGTCCTGCACCCCTGGGGCAAGAAATAAATGTTAATAAAAATAATTTTAAAAATAAAAAAATACAATAAAATGAAATTATGTTATGTTCACTCCTTGGGTAACTGCCAAACATTAAAATAAATGATTCTTGGTACAGACAGAAGCATGGTTGAATTTTCTAGGATTTGTGCAGAGCAAAAAAAAAAAAAAATCCTACAAATAAAATTACATACAATATAAATTCTTCAAAACTAAAACTAGTCTTGGGGCGCCTGGGTGGCTCAGTGGGTTAAGCCGCTGCCTTCGGCTCAGGTCATGATCTCAGGGTCATGGGATCGAGCCCCACATCGGGCGCTCTGCTCAGCAGGGAGCCTGCTTCCCTCTCTCTCTCTGCCTCCCTCTCTGTCTACTTGTGATCTCTGTCTGTCAAATAAATAAATAAAATCTTAAAAAAAAAAAAAACTAAAACTAGTCTAAGTAACATGAAAAAAGCCCATAGTTGTGTGGGTACATAGTGAAGGGAAGTGGAAGGAGGAATTCCAGAGAAAATACAGGAAGTTTTATGGAGGGTTGATTTGTTCACTCTGGATAATGTTGATTCTGACACCTATGTTTATCCTATCACACACTCTGCCTATATGCAATTCATTCTGTTCAAGCACACTCACCAAAATTCTTACAAATTCTCCCAGAGATGACTTGGGAGGAACATAGAGACATTAAAATTTAGAAAATACACCTGCACAAACCCTGGTGTTCTCTCTATTTCAGGGCAACATGAAGGAGGTAAAGTCATCCCATCCCCATTACAGGAAGGGTTCCACATTCCTCACCAGCCTGCTCACTCTGTCCTCCAGGTGGCTCAGGGAACAGTGTGTCCTGTGGGGATGAGCACAGGGC
>NW_022636987.1:0-1303 GCF_010015895.1 Lontra canadensis | reverse complement strand
TTTGCCTCACAAAGAACAGAGGCTGGGTTTAAAACAGTGCTTCCTATATATTTTTGCTTTTAGCTTAAAAATCGCACTGTAGAGTATGATTTTTCAGAACGCCCAGAAGCTTAGTGTTCACAGCCAGATGACCTCACAAATACTAGATCCCATTCTGAAATGGAAGATTTTGAAAGTGGCAATCTGTTTTTCTTTTCTTTTCTTTTTTTATTTTTTTTAAGAGAGGGAGAGTGGAGGGAGAAAAGTGAGAGGGCCAAAGGGAAAGGAAGAGAGAAAGCCTCAAGCAGGCTACAAGAATTTTATATGAGCTAAAAAACAAGCACGAAGTAGCATTTATTTACACCTCCCCTTCCAATTGGGAAAGATAAGGAAGACCTTGGAAGAAGTTGTAAAAGGGAATAAATGTGATTCAATTTTTTAAATGGCTGTGTTTTTACTAGCAGCAATTTGTGAATGAAATGTAAGATCAACAGAAGAAAGTCATTTAGATCTTTGATTTTCTAAGCTGTTTCTTCTGCAGTTACATTCAGTCATAAGGGCAAAGTCTTATTCTGCCAAAATGTAAAATAGAGGTCATAATTGAACATGAGAACCAAATGCCTGAAATTATTTTTTTTAAAAATATTTCAATAAGGACAAAATTGATGGACTATTACCAGCTAATCTGTAAGTTGCTATCCACTTTGACTTTTTTTTTAATCAGTTATATTCATTACATGTTCAGTCACTGTGTTCCTCTCCTGCTTCACATATTATGGCTCAGTTATACCGTTTCATATTAGATTATTTATCTTTCTGCCCATTATAAGAGAACTGGGACTATAACTTCTTTCCAACTTTCTCCAGTCCTTTAAAGATTATTTACTGGAATTCTGCTCTATAGTAGGGCTCTCTTGGCATTCTCAAAGCCTAGTACAAAGCCTGGTACAAACCATATACTCACGAAGTGAAGGGTTATATGATTTTTAAAATCCACTATCCTCCAGATCTATATCACTATCCACATACCAACTTTTCAGGGACTCCGTGGAATGCTGTTATTAGGTATATGTAAGCATTGCTGTGGAACTGGGTGGGGAAGAGCCATCCTTGTATACTGCAGACTACATCTTCTAATGTAGTGCTCATTTACCACTTTGAATTATAGGGTAAACATCTGATGATTAAAGTTAATTACCTGCCAACAAATGGTGCAGAGACACCTGGATATCCACATGCAAAAGAATTGTTGGACTCCTATTTCATACCATATATAAAAATTAACTCAATATGAATCAAAGGTATAAAATTAAGATCTATAATT
>NW_022636986.1:0-1303 GCF_010015895.1 Lontra canadensis | reverse complement strand
GGCTCTGGCTTCCCACACCCTCGACCTCCAGCGCACTCTGTCCTGCAGGTGTCACGAGGCGCCCCCCCGGGCCGGCCCACTCTCCGCACGTCAACCGCCACCAACCGGCAGTGTCCGCGAGCTTTCCCATCAGGACCCCGCGGACCGGCTCAGGCGGCGAGAAGTCGGCCGCCCCGAGAACGAGGGACGGCAGAGGCGGGGCGCAGCAGGGGGCTCTCCAGCCCTAGAGTTCCAGGACGCGGGTCTGGCGTCCCTCCCCGCCCGCGGCACAATTGCGGGACGCGGGGAACCCCCGGTGAGGGGCGGGCTCCCCCAGTCCGCGCGTCCCTCCCCACACAGCCGACGGCGTTCCCACTCGCGCCCCGCCGCCCCACAGACCAGAAGGAGAAGCGGAAACGCCTCCGGGAACCGTCACCGCCGCCCTCATCCCGCCGCCGCCTCCAGGAGCGTCGCCGCCCGGCAATCACCGCGCGCATCTCGCAGGCGCCCCAGGACGCGGCGGTTCGGGTCACGGCCCCCGCCCGCGCGGTTCCCAAAGCCGCTGCGGGTCCAGCCCGGCCCTGCCCGCGTCCCCGCCGCGGCCCGCTCGCCGCCAGCGCCCGCGTCCGGCCCCGCGTCCCCGCCCCGCCGGCCCTCGGCTCACCTGGGCCTCGACGACGCGCGGGAGGAAGCTCAGGGTGACCTGCAGCTGCACTGCGGCCGCCCCCCCGCACGGCGCCGGCCCGCCGGGCCCCCGGCTCATGCTGACCTCTCCCCACAGCGCGACCAGCTGGGCCCCCGGGGCCGGGGAACGGTGGGCGGCCCGGGCGACGACCCAAGGTGACGGCTCCCGGCGGTTGAGAGGCTCCAGGGTCAGAGGTCCGCGCCGTGCGGACGCGGGGGACGCCCTCCCGGTCTCGCGGCAGCTGCGAGGGAGGCGGGAGAGCCGGGCGCCCCCACTTCATCTCCCAGGCTGCCCCGCCCCCGGCTTCCCTTACGCCCCGGCCACGCCCCCGCCGTGCGCCGGGCCTTGTGGCAGTTGTTGTCCCTGCGCGGCCGCCGGCCCACCTCCTGCGGGGGGACGGGGCCGGCGGCGGGGGTAACCCGGGCGCTGCGGCGGCGGCGGCCGCTCCGCCTCCCCCACGGCGGCCAATGGGACAGGACCACGCGAGCCTCCAAAACAAGAGGCGCTGCGGGAGGGACTCCGCCCCCCTCGGCCGGCCGCGGCGCCGACCCTTCCTCGGTGGTGCCTCCTGGAATCCCGGATGGGGGTCAGGCCTGGGTGGCCGGTCCCCGACGCCGCACAGCCCGAGGACTCCGGGAC
>NW_022636985.1:361-1304 GCF_010015895.1 Lontra canadensis | reverse complement strand
TGTTAGAGGCGGAGTTAATCCGCCTTTACTTACACAAAGAGTTTGAATTTTGGTTTGGTTTTAAAAATCCTTAAAATTCTAATAATGCCAAATTTGAAATAATGACCTTTACAATCATGCATAAAATCTCAGGTATGTTGCTGGCGGGAGCTTCTGTACCAACAACTTTAAATTTGGTAAGTACTAATGTAAAGGTGGATGGAAAGAAACAAGAAGCAACCGAAAAGATTGACATTTATTCCGAATCATTTAAGACAGAATTTGAAATGTTGAAAAAGTTTTTTAAAGATTTTCAAAAAGAAGCCAACTTGTGATCCCAACCATTAGAAAGCTTTAAAAAAGCCTCTCAGCCACTGATTTGATTGTCTAATCCCAAAAATCTTGCTTCTATGTTAAACAACAACTGAGGAGATCAGATTATTTCCGCTTGAAAAGAACAAACAGGAGTATTCAAAAATCTTCAGGGGGGGGGATTGAGTTGAAATGGATGATCTTGATAATAGGTAGTTATGAAATTTGGTTTAGCTTTTAAAGTTATCGCATCTATCACAGGAGTTGGATTAGTTCCTGCATCTTTTGGAATAGTATCTAGCACTTCTTCCTCTAAAGGAGCTGGAGCAAGCTTGCCTACAGTAAAAGCTGAAATATTAAAAGTTGATCAACCAGAAGGGAAGGTAAACACAGAAGCCCCGAAAGATAAAAAATTAACTGCAGAAGAAGAGAAGCAAATTATAGAAGAATATCACACATATAAGAGATTCTACAAAGATTTTGGCCAGTTCGTAAGCTTCATTAAAAGCTTTAGAACAGTTTCTTCTCCATTGATCAAATTAGCTAATGTTGCTGGAGTAAACATTGGAGGAACTTGGATAGAAAGCTTCTTGAAAGCATATCAACAAGAAAAATCACAAAATCAGGCATCCCCAACTCTTCACTCAGCAGC
>NW_022636985.1:0-261 GCF_010015895.1 Lontra canadensis | reverse complement strand
TGGCTTCGTATCTTTAAATGTTCGATCTTGTTTTTGTTAAGCGTTTGTAATTTAAGATAGCGAACACAAACGTTTTAATAAGTTGATTGTTTGGATCCTTATGCTGCTTACATAAATACATAGAAAGTTAATTTAGTTTGTTACTGAGTAGAGGCAATAAGGCGATATTGGGTTCAGCAGGCGTTATGGTAGCTGCGGGAAGTGCGACCCCTATAGCAATGAATAACAACTCCTTTTTTCTCAACTCTGTTCGGGGGGGGG
>NW_022636984.1:506-1304 GCF_010015895.1 Lontra canadensis | reverse complement strand
CCCGCAGGGCTGCCCAACGCCGGCCAATTCTCACGAGCGTTCTGCCCCAACCGATCCCGGATCGGTTTGGGCAGAACGCTCGTGAGAATTGGCCGGAAAAGGCCCGGCGCACTGGCTTCGGGCGCCGCACGTCATCGGGGCCGTCCCCTGGGCCTGCCCCGGCCTCGTGAGACGTCGCGTCCGAAACCCGCCAGGAAGCCAGCAGGGGGTCAGGCCCAGCGAGGGCGACGCCACCTGCTCCTCAGCCTGTGCTGGTTCCCTACGTTGCCCTGTCCACTGGGGCCGGGCATTCGCCACGTCCCGGACATGATGCGTCACCTGCACGCTCAGCCCTCTGTGTCCAGGGTCCTTTACCTCGGGGCTTCCGCCTGGGGAACCCGGAGTCCCTCGCCAGGACTCCCCTTCCCATCCCGGCGAAAAACGTGCCTCTCGGCGCCAAGGACAAGCTTCCGAGGGAGAGAGATCTTCGTTCCACAGCAGAGGTCAGCAGCACCCTTGGGGATCCCAGAAGCCCAAATAGACGGAGGTGGACGCGCGGCCCCAACACAGCCCTCAACTCTGCTCCGGGAACACACCCCTTTGCCGGGATCCCCGGTGGGGCCGCGTTGACTGGGCGCGTTTTCCTGGTGGCGGCGACAGGCCCCGAGCGAGAAATGGCACTTGGCCACGGGGAGCAGGGCGGTCCGCAGGGCAGCCCAACTCCGGCCAATTCTCGCGCGCGTTCTGCCCAAACCGATCCCGGTTTTGGCACAACGCGCGCGAGAATTGGCCGGAAAACGCCCGGCGAACTCGCTTCGG
>NW_022636984.1:0-406 GCF_010015895.1 Lontra canadensis | reverse complement strand
CGGGCGCTGCAGGTCTACAGGGCCGCCCTCTGGTCCTGGCCCGGCCTAGCCAGCCATCGTGCCTGAACCCCGCCAAGAATCCCTCCGGGAGTCAGGCTCCAGCGAAGGCGACGCCTGTTGATCCTCAGCCTGTGGTTGTCCCCTATGTGGCACTGTCGCCTGCGGCCAGGCCTGCCCCGAGCCACGGACACGAACCCTCGCCTGCTCCCTCAGTCTTCCGTTTCCAGGGTCCTGTCCCTCGGGGCCTCCACCTGGGGAACCCCGCGTCCGGCGCCATGACACCCCTGACACCCCGGCACCAATCGTGCCTTTCGGCGCCACGGAGAGTTCTCCGAGGGAGAGATGTCTTCGTACCCCATCAGAGGTCAGCACCATTCCAGGGGGCTCCGGCAGCCCGAATAGACGG
>NW_022636983.1:0-1305 GCF_010015895.1 Lontra canadensis | reverse complement strand
CAGCCCATCGGTTATTTAGAAGTGTGTTGTTTAGTTCCAGATCTACTAAGGAGCTGAAGGCAGGTACTGTTGTTCTTTGACATCAAGTTTTTTATTTATATCATTTTTACCTTTTCCCCCTGTAATTTCTAATACTCTGCAAAACCTCCATATGTTCATTTTTGATATCGATCTCTCCTACTTTAACCTGTCAGATATTCATCATAATTATTTTGAATTCTCTACCTGATAGTTTGAGTATCTGGTCATTTCTGAGTCTTTTCCTATTGCTTGATTTGCTTCTTGACAATGGTTTGATTTTTTTCTTTCTTCCTCTTCTTTCTTTCTTTCTTTCTTTCTTTCTTTCTTTCTTTCTTTCTTCTTTCTTACTTTCTTTCTTTCTATTAACCTGTCTTGTGGCCTACTGAAGGACCATTAAAAGGAATTGCCTTAAACACACCTAACTCACAAATCCTCTACTGTTGACCTGAATACCCAGGACATATTTGTTACAAAAGTTTTACAAGCAATTATGTTAGTTGTTTTTGCCTTGGGAAAAGAGATAACTCTTGGGACAAAGAATAGACTAAGCAAAGTTTGGAAGGAAAGGCTGGGTTTCGAGATGCTTTGGGATGTGAGGCTTTGATAAGCTCTGACATATTCCTGGAAACATAGAAATCCATGTATTACACATGACAATGCTATTATTTTAGGATTGGTGTGTTTGTGATTTGTGGAGGATTTCCCTCAAAGTTTGTGTCTGCTCCCAGTTTTAGTCATCCTGTAAGCTTGTAAGAACAATGGTGTTCTTTTAAACCACTCTTGTTTCTCCCCAAGGTTAGACTCTTATTGCTTCTACTTAGTGCTTGCTCTTATGTAGTGTAGTTCACCTTCATGTCAAGTAAGCTCTGTGTGGCATCAGAGGTGGGTTTCTCTCAATGTACCTGCTGCTCCTTCCCAAGGTAGAATGGAACTGTGAGTTGTGTTGTGGTAGGTCTTATGCAGCAGAACATTTTTTTTTTTTGCCATACCCCAGATGTAGAAGACCTCTCCATTTGTATTGGTGTCAGGCATTGTGCTCATCGCTGTTAGTTTCCACTTCCCCTGAGGTAGAGTGCTTTTGCTCATATCTGGGAATGATAGACTTAGGGTTTTAAGAGAAAAGGATGGGGCTTTGTGACTTTTCTAGGGGGAGTAAGTAATTTCCTGAATTCCTTCCAGTTAAAAAGGAGACCCTTTCTTGTATCTGCAACTGTTCCCAGTCTTTCTTATTAGCATGCAGTGGAAGTCCATGGATGGATAAATGCCTATCTGTGGGTACAAATG
>NW_022636982.1:0-1305 GCF_010015895.1 Lontra canadensis | reverse complement strand
GTCTGTGGCCACAGTAAGTGCACCTGCCAGTGGAGTGGGACATTCCCGCAGCTCAGAGAGCCCTGGGCAAGGGATCTTGTCTTCTTTCCCCCATGTTTATGTCACCCCTTGCTGCCTGGTCACCCATTTAGGACTCTGGCAGGCACATCCAACCTGCCTCTGCCCTTTGGTGTCGCTCCCGTGCTGCTCTCCAGCCCTCACCCCTGCTGGTCCAGGCAGCACCCAGCAGGTACCTCTCCCTGCCCTCATCCATCATCCCGAGTGTGTCCATGGTGGTTTTCAGGAAAAGTGAGCTGGGGGTGTCTGTGGTCTGTGCCATCTGAGGGGTCTGGGCCAGCGACTCCCTGTAGGATTCAGGGCTCGCAGCTCCTCTGCCCATTTCTGGTCACGTCACACCCACCTGCTTGCCTGCGTTCCCGATGTGTCCCGCTCTCCTCGGCTGCCAGCCTCCGCTCAGGCCCCTCCCTCTGCCCTCAGCCCTTCCAAGTCAGGAGTCCTCCACTCCCCACTTATTCCCATCCAGGGACCCCTCCCTGCAGCTGGTTCTGGGGGCCTGTGACCCGGGCAGTCCCACAGGGCCGTGTGCTGGGGGCAGTCCCAGCATGAAGAGTGTTTGCACAGGGGCTCCTCAGCCTCGATGGCTCAGGGCCCTGCAGGAGCTGCTGCTGTCCTGCCCTCACGGCTCATCTCCTCTAAGGAGTGGTCAGTGGCCCCACACTGGGAGCTGATGCTCTGGCCCAGGATCAGTGTCCTCTGCAGCCTGAACCCCTGGTGGGCAGGGGCCATGTCTGCTGCTCCCTTGAATGCCTGTCCCAGCCTCGGCCTCGGGCACTTTGCTTAGAGTCAGCGTGTCCCTGAATGAATGACTGACCTGGTTCCCCGTGATTTCCCTCACCCCTCCAACTACTCCTCCACCAGCTCCTGGGAGACCTGCTGCCTCAGTATCCCTGTTCCCAGAGGAAGCTCATGGCCCAGGGACCCACTCGGTCCTCTGGAAAAAGGCTCCTGCCTCCCTCTCATCCTCCCACCCAGCTCCCCCTACATGGTCCCTCTCTGGCCTGCCCCAGTGGGGTGCCACCAGAGCTTAGGGCTGGGGAGTTGTCACAGCCATTCCTGGTCATGGCGCTCCGTCCTGGGATGCGTCACCCACCCTGAATATCGGGCAATCTCCTGCTCCTCCCTCAAGAACAGATTTTCCCATCACCAACTACAGGAGGCCCTCCCTGATGACCTCGGGACAAGCTGTAAACTCTAGCGTCCTGGGATGGCTCTGGTTGGCTGCCTCTGGCATGTGTCAGCCCTCCC
>NW_022636981.1:0-1307 GCF_010015895.1 Lontra canadensis | reverse complement strand
AAGAAGAGAAAAAAAAATTGAAAAAGAAAAAAAAAATTAAATTAACTGCAAGGCTAAAGAATCATGGGGAGAAAGCCATGAGTTCCGTGCTTTGCTTTCTCCTCCTCTGGAATTCCGCTGCTCTCCTTGGTATTGAAACTGCACTCCTTTGTAGGTGAACTTGGTCCTGGCTGGGTTTCTTGTTGATCTTCTGGGGGAGGAGCCTGTTGTAGTGATTCTCAAGTGTCTTTGCCCCAGGCGGAGTTGCACCGCCCTTACCAGGGGCCGGGCTGAGTAATCCGCTCAGGTTTGCTTTCGGGAGCTTTTGTTCCCTGAGCGCACTCCGTAGAGTTCCGGAGGATGGGAATGAAGATGGCGGCCTCCCAGTCTCCAGCCCGGAGTTGCCGGGAGTCTGGGGCCCCACTCCTCTGTGTGCCCTCAGAGAACAGCGCCCAATTGCTCCCAACACCCTGGCCTCCGGCCGCGTTCCGAGCTGACCGAGCCTGCGACCGGTTCAATGTAACCCCAAGCTGAGAGCTCACTCCTTGGCTCTGTCTCTGTAGCCGGCTTCCCCGTTCTAACACCTGTAAGCTCTGTGACACTCAGACACCCCCGATCCTTCTGTGACCCTGCAGGACCTGAGGCCACGCTGACCCCACGTGGGCTTCACCCCGGTTAAGCCTCTGGAGCGATGTCCCTCAGCGGAACAGACTTTTAAAAGTCCTGATTTTGTGCTCCGTTGCTCCACCGCTTGCCGGGAGCCGGCCCCTCCCCCCACGGTCTATCTTCCCGTCGCTTTGGATTCACTTCTCCGCCAGTCCTACCTTTCAGAAAGTGGTTGATTTTCTGTTTCTAGAATTGCTGTTCTTCTTCTCTTCGATCTCCCGTTGGATTTGTAGGTGTTTGCAATCTTTAGATAAGCTATCTAGCTGATCTCCCGCAACCTGAAGTAGTCTCAGCCTGCTACTTCTCCGCCATCTTGACTCCTCCCCTTTCTCAAGCTTTTATAATGTTTTCTATAGCCTTGGTACTTAAGGGATAGCTTGCCCAGTTGTAATATCCTTGCCTTGATTCACATTTTCTTCCACTGAGCAGTTTTTTGAAAGCTGCTCTATTGTTGCCTTTAGCTTTTGTAAGTTATTTGATTTTCTTTTTTTCTTTTCTTTTTTCCTTTTCTTTCTTTTTTTTTTTTCTTTTTTTTTTTTTTTTTTCTTTTTGGCTTAAAATCTTTGGCATATTTTTTCCTTATCTTTGAATCCTAACAATCTCACTAGTGTCTGCCCTGGTGTTGATCTTTCTCAGTTCATTTTTCCAAATACCAGGCAAGC
>NW_022636980.1:0-1307 GCF_010015895.1 Lontra canadensis | reverse complement strand
TAGGTTGGGTTGTTAGGCATCCATACCCAGAATCCTGTTCTCAAATCCATCCACACTGGTTATCCCTGAATCATACAACAGGATTCCACCTCTCACTGAGAATGAAATCATACTATTTAGAGCTGTGCAAATCCCTAGCAGGAGATATGTCCATGACCCCCAGAAGGCCACCCAGTCCTTCTGCAGCCCTAGTGGACAGAAATTCTAGTCTGGTTTGAGCAAATGTCTGCCACTTGACCTAACTTCAGAATCTGAGGAGCTCTGCTCAGCATCTGCAAATAGGGGATCCATGCCCTACACCCTAACCATAAACTGAACTTGGGTTGTCTGAATTCCATCCCTTGAATCCTGGAATGCAGACCCTCCAGACTAGGGACTCCAGAGCCACCCCACGGGTGTCTCTTGCACTCCAAATGGAAAGCGTGCCCTATGGATCTGCACAAAACCCATACATAGATCAGGGCAAATGTGCATGGCTCCTGATGCCACCCTACTTTCATACACCACCCTGGACACTAATTCGCAGTTTGACACAACTTGTGTCCCGATCTACAATCAGCCATGGGAATAGCTGACCCCAGGCCAAAAGATCAGACCTGCCATGGCCTTAGGACCTAAACCTATCCTTCAGTTGGGATTTCAGGCATCAATGCCTGGACTGTTGCTCTCGAATCCCTCAATATGGGGGACTCCAAAGTCATAAAACAGGACAACACCCACATCCCAGAATAAACCAGGTATTTGTAACTGCAAAATCCCCAGAGTGGGAGGAAATTCCATACCACCATGAGGCCCCCTATGTGTTGGGTGGAATTCATGGACACAAACTCCAGCCTGTGCCATATTCTGATACTCGCCTTCACCTCAGATCCCAGGGGAGCTCGACTCAGCATCTGTAGCTTGGGCCTGCCATGCCCTAGGTCCTAGCTCCAACCCTAGCTTGGGTTCTCAGACTTCCATCCTCAAAGTTCTGGTCCACAAGCCTTACAGACAGGGAACCCTTAGCCACACCACAAGACTCTGCCTGCCCTCCCGAAGGAAAATGTGCCTTATTGAGCTGCATGTGATCCCCCTATTAAGAGAAAGCTGCACAAAACCCTAAAGCCACCCCATTGATGGAAGCCGACCTTGGGCAATAATACACATTCTGCCCTCAACTGGAGCACTGAGCTCCAATCAGCCACCAGGTAGCTGGTGCCATTGGGAATACTTCTGACTTCCCATGCCCCTAGGCCCCACCACGAACTCTAGGTTGCGTTCTCAGGCATACATACCCAGGGCCCAGCTCTCGAATCCCTCCATATGGT
>NW_022636979.1:0-1307 GCF_010015895.1 Lontra canadensis | reverse complement strand
GAAATGTCAATCAGTGATTCAGTCCTGCCTGATACTCAAGCCAGAAAATACAGCTTAGTAGGAATCAAGTGAGTAACATCTTGATGGTGAACAAAAATTGACAAGAACTTGGAGCATTTATTTGCCATGGTAGCTTTTGCCTTTGGTTCTGTTTGCTCCCCTGCTCCCAGCATGACATCCCAACTAGAATCTCACTGATTCTCCAGAAACCTTAGTATTGGGTGCCTTTAAGTACAATTGCCTGTACCTGTGGGTGGCCTTCTTGGGTTTCCCATTAAAATTTTGAGTAAAGCACATAAGCAAATATATTAATATATATCCTGTATATACCACTCGAATTTGGTCAATATCTGCCAACGATTTTATGTTATAACAGAAAAAAAATGTATTCTTATTTTTGCAGTCCTAGCAACAAATATCAGTCTCAAATAATATTTATTTAACATAATTTAATTAATAGAAATTATTAATTTAATTAATCGAAAATGCTGGGAGAAAGGTAAAAATGTTAATAAGAGCTGTTCTTGGGTGGTACATTGAGCTATGGTTTTTTAAAAAATTGCATAAATGTTATGTATTTGGCATACATATTAGTCAGAGACCAGTCCAGAGAAAAAGAGAACACACCAATTATTTAAACAGATGCATTTGCTATATGGAATTGTTAGCCACATATTTCAGAATTGGAGTAGCAAAAAGAAAGCACAAAGACATTATGGAATAGGAATGGTCCAAAGCAGTTGCTACCCTCAGACGTCAGGGAACAAAAGAAAGAAATTATAATTTTTAAACCATGGATACTTGCAGAGGGGCTGATGGCTGGCCTATGTGGCTAGAGCTGATCTTGGCATAGAAAGAGCTGTGCACTTAGTGTAAGTCCTTCTGCAGCTCAGAGGGATCACAGTGCTGCCATCTCGACCTCAGATCATGCAGTCATTGCTGGTGTAACTGCAGGGAGTGCAGAAATGGGCAGAAGCCATCCTGTACCACTCCTCTCACCAAGACATATCCCTCTGGGGCTCACTTTGAGCTTCTCTAAGGATGGAGTTGGAAACTCATGGGGAATGTGGTTGTCTGTTGTCTGAGATGACCCACAAATCCCAAAAAGAGAAGTATGGGTTGAAGCTTAAGACAACAACATAATACTTGGCAGGGAGTATATCACTTGAATGGAAAAAAAGGAACCCCCCTCCATGTTTTATTAAAGTCAACAGACCATTTAGTGCCTAGATGAGAGTCTATACACAGTAGAAGATCATTGATGGAAGTCCAGGTTTACTTGGCCATTAACAAGCTAATGGACCTAG
>NW_022636978.1:0-1308 GCF_010015895.1 Lontra canadensis | reverse complement strand
CGAGTTCAATGTCGGGAGCCTGGTGGACCCGCAAAGGCTGACCCAGGGACAGGTGGCCAAGGAGTTGGTGTCACATTGGGCCTAGAAGCAAAGGACAGGCCTGCCTTCTGCCCAGACTCTGTTCTCAGCAAGGAGCATGAACCCCTGCCCCCGTCATCCCATGATGTTTCCTGTGTAGCCAGGTTGCTTTCCCTCCGCAGAGGGAGTTGGTCACACTTTTCTTGCCACGGGCCCGCTGTTCCTCAGAGGGCAGGTTTTCTTGCTTCGCGTCAGTTTCCCGACAGCAATGCCAACGGCTCCTCTGTTCTCCCGGGGCCGCGTGCCGCGCTCTCCCCAGACAAGCTCTTGGGGACCGTGGTGAGAAGCGTGTCCCTTTCCTTAAGGCTGTTACCACAAGCGCCAGCACGCTTCTCTCTCGGGCAGGGGGGATGTCCGGGCCAAGAGGATTTCACTCTGGGGTGGTTTCTCCTAGCGCGCTGCGGAGCCCTTGGCTCAGGCAACCAGCAGCAGCCAAAGGACCAGACTCTTGTTTCTCAGCAAACACTGAGCATTCGCAGATGTTTTCCCGCTTGGCGCGAACCACACTTGGATGCCGCTTCCCCAGAAAGACTTTGGGTGTTCGCTCTCGCGTACGGGAAGAAGAGTTGCGGGAGAGTTGGGGCCTAGTTTGCCTTGCTTTCCCGGGGCCCAGCTTCACGCCCTGGGCTCACACTTCCTTGCCGCCATCAGGAGACGCAGCCTTGTCCCTGTAGCAGTGTGTGTCGCCCAGGGTGGCACTCTGAGCAGACTGCTTCTCCCGGTTTCACCAGGGCCCGGCCTTTTCTTTTCGCATTCAGGCAGATTCAGGAACAGGCCTGTGCCTTCCCCAGACGAGAGGAGAGGCCACAGGAGCACTGCACACTGCCCAGGCCCAGGGATGGTGAACCTGTGCGGAACTGTCCCCGTTCCTTCCCCGGCCACCCCTGCCTCCGCTAACGCTGCCACATCCTGGAGGAAGACGGGAGCCGACGGCCCGTTCTTCCAGGGAGCTGTTTCTGCGAGTTCAATGTCGGGAGCCTGGTGGACCCGCAAAGGCTGACCCAGGGACAGGTGGCCAAGGAGTTGGTGTCACATTGGGCCTAGAAGCAAAGGACAGGCCTGCCTTCTGCCCAGACTCTGTTCTCAGCAAGGAGCATGAACCCCTGCCCCCGTCATCCCATGATGTTTCCTGTGTAGCCAGGTTGCTTTCCCTCCGCAGAGGGAGTTGGTCACACTTTTCTTGCCACGGGCCCGCTGTTCCTCAGAGGGCAGGTTTTCTTGCTTCGCGTC
>NW_022636977.1:0-1308 GCF_010015895.1 Lontra canadensis | reverse complement strand
CAGTGCTTAATAAATAGAAATTATGATTATGGAAGGTGGTAACAATTCTAATAGTAATAGCAGTAAAAAGAAAATGTTATTCAATTTGTAAAAAGCCTCGAATGATATTTTACTGCTTTAAAAAGTACCCATCAGGGAGAGGAGTCAAGATGGTGGAGAAGTAGCAGGCTGAGACTACTTCAGGTAGCAGGAGATCAGCTAGATAGCTTACCTAAAGATTGCAAACACCTACAAATCCAACGGGAGATCAAAGAGAAGAAGAACAGCAATTCTAGAAACAGAAAATCAACCACTTTCTGAAAGGTAGGACTGGCGGAGAAGTGAATCCAAAGCGACGGGAAGATAGACCGCGGGGGGAGGGGCCGGCTCCGGGCAAGCAGCGGAGCAACGAAGCACAAAATCAGGACTTTTAAAAGTCTGTTCCGAAGAGGGACATCGCTCCAGAGGCTTAACCGGGGTGAAGCCCACGCAGGGTCAGTGTGGCCTCAGGTCCCGCAGGGTCACAGAAGGATCGGGGGTGTCTGAGTGTCCCAGAACTTGCAGGTATTAGAACGGGGAAGCTGGCTACAGAGACAGAGCCGAGGAGTGACTCTCAGCTCGGGGTTACCTTGAACCTGTCGCAGACTCGGTCAGCTCAGAGCGCGGCTGGAGGCCAGGGTGACAGGAGCAAAACGGCGCTGTTCTCTGAGGGCGCACTGAAGAGTGGGGCCCCGGGCTCTTGGCTCCTCCAGGCCAGAGACTGGGAGGCTGCCATCTCCATTCCCGTCCTCTGGAACTCTACGGAAGGTGCTCAGGGAACAAAAGCTCCCGAAAGCAAACCCGAGCGGATTACACAGGCCGGCCCCTGGTGAGGGCGGTGCAACTCCAACTGGGGCAAAGACACTTGAGAATCACTGCAACAGGCCCCTCCCCCAGAAGATCAACAAGAAACCCAGCCAGGACCAAGTTCACCTACCAAGGAGTGCAGTTTCAATACCAAGGAGAGCAGCGGAATTCCAAGGAGGAGAAAGCAAAGCACAGAACTCATGGCTTTCTCCCCATGATTCTTTAGCCTTGCAGTTAATTTTTTTTCTTTTACAATATTTTTTCTCTTCTTCTGCTAATTTTTTTAACTTTTACCCTTTTCTTTTTTAACGTTTTTTAACGAGTTCTCCACCATCTTGACTCCTCTCCCTGATGGGTACTTTTTAAAGCAGTAAAATATCATTCGAGGCTTTTTACAAATTGAATAACATTTTCTTTTTACTGCTATTACTATTACAATTGTTACCACCTTCCATAATCATAATTTCTATTTATTAAGCACTG
>NW_022636976.1:0-1308 GCF_010015895.1 Lontra canadensis | reverse complement strand
GGCCTTTACAGATTACAAAAGTTAATACCAGTAGTTCTAGCATCTTCAATAATGATAATAAAATTTCCATTCAAAAAACTGCTCTAGCACCTGGCATACCACGGTGAGAAAGACGGATGAAGCTGCTGTTCTGCCCCAGCTTACGTCTGGCTGACAGCAGACTTGGTGAGGTTCTCTACATGCGTGCCACTGTCAGCCTGACTGCGAGTCCCTGTCTTCCCTCACCAGCTGGTTGATGTGCAAGTCCTTCCTGCATTAATGTTATCCTGAATCTCTCCCTTTCGAGCAACCCTGAAGTTTCCCAGGACTTAAAGAAAAGCCAAAGCTATATATAAATAAACAGATAAATAAATCAACTACTGCACTAGTCTAATCTGTTTCCCAAATTTCCCTCTGAGAAATTTCAAAACTTCTTTCTACTAATGTCTTCCTAAACAAAAATTTTAATTGAAATTATCAAATGATTTATCTATCTACCTATTTATCTATCACCCATCTATCTAATTGGAGGCCGGGAAATTTTTCTAGAAGCTGATGAATATATGATCTTTCCTACCAATCCTGTCTCTACATTGACAAGGGGCAACACCTGATAAAGATTCAAAAAGGTTAATGGAAAGATTTCTACATCAGGACAGGGTTCTTTTGCCTAGTTTCTGGTGGAAATCTCTCTGAATATATTTGCAATGCCTGTAACTGTTAGTCAAATGTCTGATGCAGAGAAGACTAATTGACTGATAAAATAATTTTAGTGAAAATCTTATCCTCTTCCTTTAAGGTACTCCCCACACCAGTGAAGCCTTATAGTTTAGGATACTAGGGAACAGAGTTATGTTCAAGTTTCACAAGTACATTTGGACCTCATAAGTTAGGCTTTCCTTTGTAATAACCAACCAGGCTTTGGGACTTGTTTAATGTATGTAGGGCATTCTTCATAAAGAGAAATAGGAAAGCATCTCTCTCATACACATTGCTCTAAAGCTATAAATATGGTTGCAAGATATTCTGATTAAACTTTTCTAAAACTAGACCTCTCTAGAAGTTAATTTGGCTCATGAAGAGTCACATCAGTAGGGGTCCCTGGGTGTCTCAGTTGGTTAAGCATCTGCCTTCATCTCAGGTCATGATCTCAGGTCCTGGGACGGAGCCCCATGTCACGCTCCCTGCCCGGGGGGGGGGGCCTGTTTCTGCCTCTCCCAACCCTACCCCCTCCATGCTTGTTCTCTCTCTCTCTCTCTCAAATAAATAAACAAAACCTTAAAAAAGAAAAGAAAAGAAAAGAAAAGAAAAGAAAAGAAAAGAAAAGAA
>NW_022636975.1:0-1308 GCF_010015895.1 Lontra canadensis | reverse complement strand
TTCTTTTCTTTTCTTTTCTTTTCTTTTCTTTTCTTTTCTTTTCTTTTTTAAGGTTTTGTTTATTTATTTGAGAGAGAGAGAGAGAGAACAAGCATGGAGGGGGTAGGGTTGGGAGAGGCAGAAACAGGCCCCCCCCCCCGGGCAGGGAGCGTGACATGGGGCTCCGTCCCAGGACCTGAGATCATGACCTGAGATGAAGGCAGATGCTTAACCAACTGAGACACCCAGGGACCCCTACTGATGTGACTCTTCATGAGCCAAATTAACTTCTAGAGAGGTCTAGTTTTAGAAAAGTTTAATCAGAATATCTTGCAACCATATTTATAGCTTTAGAGCAATGTGTATGAGAGAGATGCTTTCCTATTTCTCTTTATGAAGAATGCCCTACATACATTAAACAAGTCCCAAAGCCTGGTTGGTTATTACAAAGGAAAGCCTAACTTATGAGGTCCAAATGTACTTGTGAAACTTGAACATAACTCTGTTCCCTAGTATCCTAAACTATAAGGCTTCACTGGTGTGGGGAGTACCTTAAAGGAAGAGGATAAGATTTTCACTAAAATTATTTTATCAGTCAATTAGTCTTCTCTGCATCAGACATTTGACTAACAGTTACAGGCATTGCAAATATATTCAGAGAGATTTCCACCAGAAACTAGGCAAAAGAACCCTGTCCTGATGTAGAAATCTTTCCATTAACCTTTTTGAATCTTTATCAGGTGTTGCCCCTTGTCAATGTAGAGACAGGATTGGTAGGAAAGATCATATATTCATCAGCTTCTAGAAAAATTTCCCGGCCTCCAATTAGATAGATGGGTGATAGATAAATAGGTAGATAGATAAATCATTTGATAATTTCAATTAAAATTTTTGTTTAGGAAGACATTAGTAGAAAGAAGTTTTGAAATTTCTCAGAGGGAAATTTGGGAAACAGATTAGACTAGTGCAGTAGTTGATTTATTTATCTGTTTATTTATATATAGCTTTGGCTTTTCTTTAAGTCCTGGGAAACTTCAGGGTTGCTCGAAAGGGAGAGATTCAGGATAACATTAATGCAGGAAGGACTTGCACATCAACCAGCTGGTGAGGGAAGACAGGGACTCGCAGTCAGGCTGACAGTGGCACGCATGTAGAGAACCTCACCAAGTCTGCTGTCAGCCAGACGTAAGCTGGGGCAGAACAGCAGCTTCATCCGTCTTTCTCACCGTGGTATGCCAGGTGCTAGAGCAGTTTTTTGAATGGAAATTTTATTATCATTATTGAAGATGCTAGAACTACTGGTATTAACTTTTGTAATCTGTAAAGGCC
>NW_022636974.1:0-1309 GCF_010015895.1 Lontra canadensis | reverse complement strand
AGATTTTTGATGACTGCTTCAAACTCCTTACTGTTTATGGGTCTGTTCAGGTTTCCTATTTCTTCCTGGTTCAGTTTTGGTAGTTCATATGTCTCCAGGGATGCATCCATTTCTTCCAGATTGTCATATTTGCTGGCATATAGTTGCTCATCATATGTTCTTGTAATTGTTTATATTTCTTGGGTATTAATTGTCATCTCTTCTCTTTCATTCATGATTTTATTAATTTGAGTCCTTTCTCTTTTCTTTTTGAGAAGTCTGGCCAGGGGTTTATCAATCTTATTAATTCTTTCCAAGAACCAGCTCCTAGTTTCATTAATTTGTTCTGCTTTTCTTTTGTTTTCTATTTCATTGACTTCTGCTCTGATCTTTACGATTTCTCTTCTCCTGCTGGGTTTAGGCTTTCTTTGCCATTCTTTCTCCAGCTTCTTTAGGTGTAGGGTTAAGTTGTGTACTTGGAACCTTTCTTGTTTCTTGAGAAAGGCTTGTATTGCTATATACTTTCCTCTCAGGACTGCCTTTGCTGTGTCACAAAGATTTTGAACAGTTGTGTTTTCATTTTCATTTGTTTCCATAATTTTTTCAATTCTTCTATAATTTCCTGGTTGACCCATTCATTCTTTATTTAGTAGGATGCTCTTTAGCCTCCATGTATTTGAATTCTTTCCAACTTTCCTCTTGTGATTGAGTTCCACCTTCAGAGCATTGTGGTCTGAAAATATGCAGGGAATGATCGCAATCTTTTGGTACCAGTTGAGACCTGATTTGTGACCCAGGATGTGATATATTCTGGAGAATGTTCCATGTGCACTAGAGAAGAATGTGTATTCTGTTGCTTTGGGATGGAATGTTCTGAATATATCTGTGATGTCCATCTCGTCCAGTGTGTCATTTAAAACCTTTATTTCCTTGTTGATCTTTTGCTTGGATGATCAGTCCATTACAGTGAGGGTGCTGTTAAAGTCCCCACTATTATTGTATTATTGTGGATGTGTTTCTTTGATTTTGTTCTTAGTTGGTTTATATAATTGGCTGCTCCCATGTTAGGGGCATAGATATTTAAAATTGTTAGATCTTCTTGTTGGACAGACCCTTTGAGTATGATATAGTGTCCTTCCTCATTTCTTATTATGGTCTTTGGCTTAAAATCTAATTGATCTGATCTAAGGATTGCCACGCCAGCTTTCTTTTGATCTCTGTTAACATGGTAATTTGTTTTCCACCTCCTCACTTTAAATCTGGAGGTGTCTTTGGGTCTATTTAAAATGAGTTTCTTGTAGACAGCATATTGATGGGTCTTGTTTTTTTT
>NW_022636973.1:0-1309 GCF_010015895.1 Lontra canadensis | reverse complement strand
TTCTAGTACTATGTTGAATAGCAGTGGTGATAATGGACATCCCTGCCATGTTCCTGACCTTAGTGGAAAAGCTTTCAGTTTTTCTATATTGAAAATGATATTTGCGGTGGGTTTTTCATAGATGGCTTTGATAATATTGAGATATGTGCCCTCTATCCCTACACTTTGAAGAGTTTTGATCAGGAAGGGATGCTGTACTTGGTCAAATGCTTTTTCAGCATCTATGGAGAGTATCATATGGTTCTTGTTCTTTCTATTATTAATGTGTTGTATCACATTGATTGATTTGCAGATGTTGAACCAACCTTGTAGCCCTGGAATAAATCCCACTTGGTCGTGGTGAATAATCCTTTTAATGTACTGTTGAATACTATTGGCTAGTATTTTGGTGAGAATTTTTACATCTGTGTACATCAAGGATATTGGTCTGTAGTTCTCTTTTTTGATGGGATCCTTGTCTGGTTTTGGGATCAAGGTGACATTGGCCTCATAAAATGAGTTTGGAAGTTTTCCTTCCATTTCTATTTTTTGGAACAGTTTCAGGAGAATAGGAATTAGTTCTTCTTTAAATGTTTGGTAGAATTCCCCCGGGAAGCCGTCTGGCCCTGGGCTTTTGTTTGTTTGGAGATTTTTGATGACTGTTTCAATCTCCTTACTGGTTATGGGTCTGCTCAGGCTTTCTATTTCTTCCTGGTTCAGTTGTGGTAGTTTCTATGCTTCTAGGAATGCATCCATTTCTTCCAGATTGTCAAATTTGTTGGCGTAGAGTTGCTCATAGTATGTTCTTATAATTGTCTGTATTTCTTTGGTGTTAGTTGTGATCTCTCCTCTTTCATTCATGATTTTATTTATTTGGGTCCTTTTTCTTTTCTTTTTGGTAAGTCTGGCCAGGGGTTTATCAATCTTATTAATTCTGTCAAAGAACCAGCTCCTAGTTTCATTGATTTGTTCTACTGTTTTTTTTTTTTGTTTGTTTGTTTTTGTTTTTTTGTTTTTTTTGGTTACTATTTCATTGATTTCTGCTCTGATGTTTATGATTCTCTTCTCCTGCTGGGTTTAGGGTTTCTTTCTTGTTCTTTCTCCAGCTCCTTTAGGTGTAGGGTTAGGTTGTGTACCTGAGGCCTTTCTTGTTTCTTGAGAAAGGCTTGTACCGCTATATATTTTCCTGTCAGGACTGCCTTTGTTGTGTCCCACAGATTTTGAACCGTTGTGTTTTCATGATCATTTGTTTCCATGATTTTTTTCAATTCTTCTTTAAATTCCTGGTTGACCCATTCATTCTTTAGAAGGATGCTGTTTAGTCTCCATG
>NW_022636972.1:0-1309 GCF_010015895.1 Lontra canadensis | reverse complement strand
TTCTAGTACTATGTTGAATAGCAGTGGTGATAATGGACATCCCTGCCATGTTCCTGACCTTAGTGGAAAAGCTTTCAGTTTTTCTATATTGAAAATGATATTTGCGGTGGGTTTTTCATAGATGGCTTTGATAATATTGAGATATGTGCCCTCTATCCCTACACTTTGAAGAGTTTTGATCAGGAAGGGATGCTGTACTTGGTCAAATGCTTTTTCAGCATCTATGGAGAGTATCATATGGTTCTTGTTCTTTCTATTATTAATGTGTTGTATCACATTGATTGATTTGCAGATGTTGAACCAACCTTGTAGCCCTGGAATAAATCCCACTTGGTCGTGGTGAATAATCCTTTTAATGTACTGTTGAATACTATTGGCTAGTATTTTGGTGAGAATTTTTACATCTGTGTACATCAAGGATATTGGTCTGTAGTTCTCTTTTTTGATGGGATCCTTGTCTGGTTTTGGGATCAAGGTGACATTGGCCTCATAAAATGAGTTTGGAAGTTTTCCTTCCATTTCTATTTTTTGGAACAGTTTCAGGAGAATAGGAATTAGTTCTTCTTTAAATGTTTGGTAGAATTCCCCCGGGAAGCCGTCTGGCCCTGGGCTTTTGTTTGTTTGGAGATTTTTGATGACTGTTTCAATCTCCTTACTGGTTATGGGTCTGCTCAGGCTTTCTATTTCTTCCTGGTTCAGTTGTGGTAGTTTCTATGCTTCTAGGAATGCATCCATTTCTTCCAGATTGTCAAATTTGTTGGCGTAGAGTTGCTCATAGTATGTTCTTATAATTGTCTGTATTTCTTTGGTGTTAGTTGTGATCTCTCCTCTTTCATTCATGATTTTATTTATTTGGGTCCTTTTTCTTTTCTTTTTGGTAAGTCTGGCCAGGGGTTTATCAATCTTATTAATTCTGTCAAAGAACCAGCTCCTAGTTTCATTGATTTGTTCTACTGTTTTTTTTTTTTGTTTGTTTGTTTTTGTTTTTTTGTTTTTTTTGGTTACTATTTCATTGATTTCTGCTCTGATGTTTATGATTCTCTTCTCCTGCTGGGTTTAGGGTTTCTTTCTTGTTCTTTCTCCAGCTCCTTTAGGTGTAGGGTTAGGTTGTGTACCTGAGGCCTTTCTTGTTTCTTGAGAAAGGCTTGTACCGCTATATATTTTCCTGTCAGGACTGCCTTTGTTGTGTCCCACAGATTTTGAACCGTTGTGTTTTCATGATCATTTGTTTCCATGATTTTTTTCAATTCTTCTTTAAATTCCTGGTTGACCCATTCATTCTTTAGAAGGATGCTGTTTAGTCTCCATG
>NW_022636971.1:0-1309 GCF_010015895.1 Lontra canadensis | reverse complement strand
GGGGGAGAAAGTGCTGGGTGAGGATGGGACCTTACACCACCTGACATTCCATGGTTGTTTCCAAACTAGCAAAGCAGCCTCCACAAACGTGAGCAACACACTGCTTCTCCCCTTTGCCTCCAATGGACAGACAGTGTGGGGAACTCATTCGTTCTGGGCTCAAACTGCCTGTGTTCCAATGTTGCCTCTCCCCTCACTAGTGTGCAACTCAAGGAGATTTTCTTCTCTCTCTGCTTCCTTGAGGATGGTGACTGTGCTTCCTCACAGGATTGAGACAATTAAATCACAGGCGACACAAGAATCAAGAACAAGCCAGGTGGATACGTCTGGGAAGAAAAATCCAAGCAAAGAATAACAGTGAGGGTGCCAGTGTGGCCGGGGCCTGTGCCACTCACAATGTCACTATGTGGGTGCTAGAGAATAACCTGGTGATGGTAGCACTCTCATTTTGGGTAAGAGAGGAGGTGATAGATTTAGGTGAAACACAGGTTGGAAAATCTACTTGTGCATATGGGCTCACAAATACAGGACAGTTGCCTACAATGATAATCATTGCAACATTTGTATTTACTGGAGTCTGTAAGGTCCTTTCAAAGATATAATACACATACTTCAGAGTATAAGAAGCAGGGCTCCATAAGATGTTTCCAGGCAGCCCTCAGTGAGATGGAGGCCATCCTGAACAAAGTTGACTGTAAATGAATCCATGCTTCCAAATATAATTCTGCAGATGCACTTAGATTTCACAGCCATTGATCAATAATTCTTTTGGCTTGTGACTGCTGATGACATGGTTTGATATGTCCAGCTAAATTACATTCCCATGGGAACACTGATGCATACCAGAGGAAAAAATGACAATTACACAGTGCCAGCCCCTCCTTGAAGCAAACCCATGTCCTTCCTTAGATTTGCTGTTTGAAGGGAGAGGACCTTGTGATCAAACCCACAGAGGCCCTGAGCAGTGAGATCACCATGAGTACAGGACTAACAAGATCTACCAGGAATGTCACACTAAGCAGGGGCAGCTGGCATTGTTGTTCAATATTCACAACATGGCAGCAAGATCAGAACAAGAAAGCCTAAGGTGGTGTGCACCCAGGAAAATGAACACTGCTCAGGAGAAAGTCCAGGGACTCAGTCTTCTGAGAAACACTTTCATCACCATGACCACTGGTGGGTGTCTCTACCTAATTCCCTGCAGCCCTCTCCTGGTCCCAATGGGTGTGTTTGGGCTCTGCTGGCTGAACTGGCAGATATATCAGGGTATACATCTAAGGGCACTGGGATGGAGAAAAATACACCAAGA
>NW_022636970.1:0-1309 GCF_010015895.1 Lontra canadensis | reverse complement strand
GATGTAATGAAATATAATTTCTTTAAAATGTCTGAACTCCCTTAATAAACTAAGTTTCGGTAGAGAAGGGCCTGTCTGATTCATTTTTATTTCCTCCAGAACATCACATAGAAGCTATTCAATAAGTATATGTCTGGTGGTGATGAGATTAATAAAAACCTTAAAACTTGATAAATCAGTAAAAGATTTGAATTGAGGGGCACCTGGTTGGCTCAGTGGGTTAAAGCCTCTGCCTTTGGCTCAGGTCATGATCCCAGGGTCCTGGGATCCAGCCCCACATAGGGCTCTCTGCTCTGCGGGGAGCCTGCTTCCTCCTCTCTCTCTGCCTGCCTCTCTGCCTACTTGTGATCTCTGTCTGTCAAATAAATAAATAAATAAAATCTTTTTAAAAAAAAGATTTGAATTGAGGGGCTGGGAAGGAAGTGCCTCGATTATAAATGATAATGATGGTGAATATTAGACATTGTTGGGAGACAGTATACATGACAACTTTGAGCACCAGTTATTTTTACTCAAGAAGGTGAGGGATAGATGAAATGACAGACTGGGATGAATTTTAGACAAAGAAAGTTAGAAAGAAAAAAGTCAGCTGGGGTTCAGAAGTAGAAATCAGAGGGTGGGTCTGGAATAACAGGAAAAAGGTTACTGTTATTTGAAGAAGTATGATTCCTTGATGAGGTAAAATATGAGTGATAAAATCAGGTTAAACTGATTTTTATTATAATTATGTTTGAAAGTTTAGAACTCATCAGTTTAGTTTACATGCACATATAAACATACATACACACCTATATAATTTACATTATAGGTATACAATTCACATGATATAAATGATATAACTTTTGTTAATACTTAATCCTAAAAAAGAATCTATTTGCTTTGCAGAAATCAGAACTCTGTTCCTTTCCCCTTTACATAAAGACTGGAAAGTACTTACTGCTTTTTCTTCCTCAGGTTCATTCTGGTCTTATGGAATATATATTTTCAGTTTTATTTCAACAGAACATCTATGGATAGCTTAAATTTCTATTTCTTTATCTTTGTCAACATTTTTATTTCCCCAGTGGACATTTCTGCAGAATCCATTTTTACTTCTATGTGATCCCAGGAACTCTATTGGTCAAATTCAATAACATCCTTGGTGTAATTTCAGGAGGAAATTCCAGGGAGCACCTCAGGTTTACCACTTTCTTGGAAGGGAAATATTAACACCCTCACCTCTTGCTCCCCATATAAGATTCTGGGTAAGAGTGAGTTACTCATTTTCTGAAGAAGGATTAACTCTTTTAGACCTCTCCAGTCACTTGGT
>NW_022636969.1:471-1309 GCF_010015895.1 Lontra canadensis | reverse complement strand
GGCCTAGTGCGCTTTCTCACTCGGGACATGTCCTGGCGAGGGACTCAGGGTTCCCCAGGTGGAAGCCCCGAGGTAAAGGACCCTGGACAGAGAAGGCTGTGCGTGCAGGTGATGATTCGTGTCCGGGACGTGGCGAAGGCCCGGCCCCAGTGGACAGGGCAAGGTAGGGAACCAGCACAGGCTGAGGAGCAGTTGGCGTCGCCCTCGCTGGGTCTGACCCCCTGATGGCATACTGGCGGGTTTCGGACCTGACGTCTCACGGGGCCGGGGCAGGCCCAGGGGACGGCCCTGATGATGTGCGGTGCCCGACGCTAGTGCGCCGGGCGTTTTCCGGCCAATTCTCACGAGCGTTCTGCCCAAACCGGGATCGGTTTGGGCAGAACGCTCGTGAGAATTGGCCGGCGTTGGGCAGCCCTGCGGACCGCCCTGCTCCACGTGGCCGAGGGCCCTTTCTCGCTCAAGGCCTGTCGCGGCCACCTGAAAAACGCGCTGAGATGATGCGGCCCCACCGGGGGTCCCGGTAAAGGGGAGCGTTCCCGGAGCAGAGTTGAGGGCCGGGTTGGGGCCGCGCATCCGCCTCCGTCTATTCGGGCTGCCGGAGCCCCCTAGAATGGTGCTGACCTCTGCTGGGGTAAGAAGACTTCTCTCCATCGGAGAACTCTCCGTGGCGCCGAAAGGCACGATTGATGCCGGGGTGGGAGGGGCAGTCATGGCGCCGGACGCAGGGTTCCCCAGGTGGAGGCCCCGAGGGACAGGACCCTGGAATCGGAAGACTGAGGGAGCAGGCGATGATTCCTGTCCGTGGCTCGGATAGGCCTGGCCGAAGGTGAAGTGCCAC
>NW_022636969.1:0-371 GCF_010015895.1 Lontra canadensis | reverse complement strand
CTGAGGGAGCAGGCGATGATTCCTGTCCGTGGCTCAGATAGGCCTGGACGTAGCTGAAGTTCCACATAGGGGACAACCACAGGCTGAGCATCAACAGGCGTCGCCCCAGCTGGAGCCTGACTCCCGGAGGGATTCTTGGCTGGGTTCAGACACGACGGTTCGCGAGGCCGGACCAGGCCCAGGGGGCTGCCCTGCAGACGTGCGGCACCCGAAGCGAGTTCCCCGGGCGTGTTCCGGCCAATTCTCACGAGCGTTCGGCAGCCCTGCGGACAGCCCTGCTCCCCGTCGCCAAGTACCCTTTCTCGCTCAAGGCCTGTCGCGGCCACCTGAAAAATGCGCTGAGGGGACGCGGCCCCACCGGGGGTCCCGGC
>NW_022636968.1:660-1310 GCF_010015895.1 Lontra canadensis | reverse complement strand
TGAGGATCCTAGGGCAGTTCCTGTTCAAACGTCTGACTCAGGGCCATAGACCTGCGCATCTGCCTAGAGGTAGGTTCCTACGGTGTGTCAGACCACGCATTTTTGTCCAGAACGACCTACGAAATTGGCCGGACTCAGGGGCCTTGCACGTTTCTCCTAATTTGGTAGTTTTGGGCTACTGTGCGGGGCAGAAATTCCTTGGGGAGTGCACGCCCATTTCTGCGGTGTGGCTTCGGATGCCACCTCCAGGGGCCACGTGGGCCAAGGCGTTGGGGAAACATCTGCGGACACAAAACGGGTGAGAGGGATGGGCGGGTGACGGCAGGCCCTGTCTGCACAACCTGAGGGCAGCTCCTCCGGATTTGAAGATCGGGCGGCTCGGAGGCATTCGCGCAGCCTTTTCTTTCTGAATTGTGTGTCTCGAATGTCCACGCATTGTAGGGGTGGCCTCATGGGGCCATGGGTGAATCTTCTTCCCTGGGGATTCTGACCGGCTCCCAAGATTTTGGCTTCTTCCCGGCAGAAGGAAAGAGGGCCATATGACGTCTACGTGGTACTGCCCAATCAGGGATTCCGAAGACGGGTACTGGGTCTGGTTGCCTAGAGAATCCCACCGAGGGTTAGGAATTGCATATAGGGTTATTGCAAGC
>NW_022636968.1:0-650 GCF_010015895.1 Lontra canadensis | reverse complement strand
TGAGGATCCTAGGGCAGTTCCTGTTCAAACGTCTGACTCAGGGCCATAGACCTGCGCATCTGCCTAGAGGTAGGTTCCTACGGTGTGTCAGACCACGCATTTTTGTCCAGAACGACCTACGAAATTGGCCGGACTCAGGGGCCTTGCACGTTTCTCCTAATTTGGTAGTTTTGGGCTACTGTGCGGGGCAGAAATTCCTTGGGGAGTGCACGCCCATTTCTGCGGTGTGGCTTCGGATGCCACCTCCAGGGGCCACGTGGGCCAAGGCGTTGGGGAAACATCTGCGGACACAAAACGGGTGAGAGGGATGGGCGGGTGACGGCAGGCCCTGTCTGCACAACCTGAGGGCAGCTCCTCCGGATTTGAAGATCGGGCGGCTCGGAGGCATTCGCGCAGCCTTTTCTTTCTGAATTGTGTGTCTCGAATGTCCACGCATTGTAGGGGTGGCCTCATGGGGCCATGGGTGAATCTTCTTCCCTGGGGATTCTGACCGGCTCCCAAGATTTTGGCTTCTTCCCGGCAGAAGGAAAGAGGGCCATATGACGTCTACGTGGTACTGCCCAATCAGGGATTCCGAAGACGGGTACTGGGTCTGGTTGCCTAGAGAATCCCACCGAGGGTTAGGAATTGCATATAGGGTTATTGCAAGC
>NW_022636967.1:0-1310 GCF_010015895.1 Lontra canadensis | reverse complement strand
AAAAAAACTAGACATCTCATTACAGATTTAGTCCATTCCTATTTTAAGTGTAGATTATTGGTCCTTCTTACATACATTCCTGCAGTCTTGGTGATTTTCTATCTGGCTATCGGTTCGCATTCCAGCTAGAAGGTGATTTACTCACAGCCAGCACCTAGGGATTACTGGTGAGTTCCCCCTCTTGTCCCGCGTGAAGTGAGAAGTTTAGTTTCTGGTATGCGAATAAAAAACAGTTGGTCCTCTTGTCCCTGAGCCTGGGTGGCTGCCTTGGAAAAATGTGTGGATGGATAGTCAGGGCAACTCTCTCCCAAGCTTATTGAGAAGACTTCATTCCAGAGGACCTGGCTTGAAAACGGAACAAAGGAATGGAAGTGGGGGTGCCCAGGTGGCTCAGTCATTAAGTATTTACCTTCGGCTCAGGTCAGGATCCCACGGTCCTGGGATCGAGCCCCACATTGGGCTCCCTGTGCAGCAGGAAGCTTGCTTCTCCCTCTCCTACTCCCCCTGCTTGTGTTCTCGCTCTCTCTCTCTATGTCAAATAAATAAATAAATAAATGGTATGGAAATGGACCCAGAGGGAATGAGGACTTTCTTAGTGTTGTGAATAAAATAATGCTGAGAATAAAGTGTCTAGCAAAACCTTTTCGCAAGCTGGCAGGCTCAGAACTAAGAAAGTCCTGTTGGCTTGGGCAATGGGTTACCTCCATTGGCTACATCTGGGGGGCCAAGTAAGCAAGAGGCCTTCAATCTTTCTTCTGGATTTGGATTTCTCTTGTCTTTCCTATTATGGGGGGAAAAAAAACCCACAAGTGATTTAGGGTTAGCAGATTGGTTCTCCAGTTGTTGATGGATTTGGAAATGGTCACTGGAGCAGCAGTATTGCTTGAAAGAGCTCTTTCCACACTGACCAGGTCCTGGAACAAGTGCACATGTGTGATCTGTCTGCTCTTCAGAATGAAGATATCTCTGTCACCCAGAGGAGAGAGAGAAGCTGGCTACCAATCAAGGCATTTATAATAGCAGGACAAGAAACAAGCACTCAGAGACGGGAGGGGAATCCTTCCTTTTGGCTGTCAGATACTAATTGCTCTCACATAGCAGAGGATCCAAGTGGGAACTTGCCACCAACACTGGGCACTGATTGTGTGATGCCCCTCTTACCCCTAAATGCAAACCAACCTAGTTAGGAAAAGAGCAGGAGGATGGGAATGGCTTCAAGGAAAACCAAAGTTCCACATTTCAAAAGGAAATGAAAATTATCTGGGATTGAGATGTCTGACTTCATTTGCCCTTGCCCCTGAAAAAAGGCA
>NW_022636966.1:0-1311 GCF_010015895.1 Lontra canadensis | reverse complement strand
TGGCTCCAGTGGTAACAGCCTTAAGGAAAGGGACACGCCTGTTATCATGGTCCACAGGAACATGTTCGGGGAGAGCTCGGCACGCTGCCCCGGGAGAACAGAGGAGCCGTTGGCATTGCTGTCGGGAAACTGACGCGAAGCAGGAGAGCCTGCCCTCTGAGGAACAGCGGGCCGGTGGCAAGACAAGTGTCACCCACACCTCTGCGGAGAGACAGAAGCCTGGCTGCTCAGGAAACACCAGGGGATGACTAGGGCAGGGGCGCGTGCTCCACTCGGAGAAAGGAGGCTGGGCAGAAGTCAGGCCTTTCTGTGCTTCTAGGCTCAAGGTGACAGCAGCTCCTTGGCCACCTGTCCCTGGGGCAGCCTTAGCGGGTCCACCAGGAGCCCGACACTGAACTCCCAGAAACTGCTCATCGGCCGAAAGGGCAGTCAGCTACCGACTTCCTCCAGGATGGGGCAGGGTTTGCGGTGACATGGGTGTCCGGGGAAGGAATGGGGACGGTCCCCCAGAGGCTCACCGTCCCAGGAGGCGGCCTTGTGGAGTGCTCCTGTCGCCTCTCCTCTCATCTGGGGCAGGCAAAGGCTTGTTCCTGAGTCGGCCTGAATGGGAGAGTAAAAAGCCAGGACCTAGCTAACGCGGGAGCTGACAGTCTGTGCAGAGTGCCACCCCGAATGACTCACACTGCTACAGAGTCGAGGCTGCGTCTTCTGACATGAGCGAGGCTGTCAGAGACCAGGGTGCGAACCCCAGCCCCAGGGAGAGCAAGGCCTAAGTTTAACAACTCTCCCGCAACTCTTCTTCCCTTACACGAGACCGCGAACGCCCCACGCCTTGCTGGGGAAGCAACAGCGAAGGGCGGTTCGCATCAAGCGGGAAAACCTCTGGGAAAGCTCAGCATTCGCTGAGAAATAAGAGTAGCGTTGTTTGGAGTGTTCCTGACTTCTCTCCTGACCTCTGGGGAAGGCACGGGCCTGTTCCTGAGTGCGCCTGAATGGGAGAAGAAAAGGCGAGACCCTGGGTAACCCAGGAGCAATAGGTCTGCGCAGAAGCCACCCCGGGCGACGCACGCTTCCACAGGGACGAGGCTGAGTCTTCTGACGTCGGCGAGGCAGTATGAGCCCAGGGCGCGAACCTGGGCCCCGGGAAAGCAAATCCTAATGGTACCATCTCTCCGGCAACTCTTCTGCCCTTACGCGAGAGAGCGATTGCCCAAAGCCTTGCTGGGGAAGCGGCAGCGAAGGGCGGTTCGCACAAAGCGGGAATACCTCTGGGAAAGCTCAGCATTCGCTTAGAAATAAGAGTCGGGTCGT
>NW_022636965.1:0-1313 GCF_010015895.1 Lontra canadensis | reverse complement strand
AAGCATCGAGAATCAAACAGACCAGCCAGGACCGTCTCTTGCAAAGAGGCAACCCCTCCCAGTCTCACAGACTAACTTTTATAGAGCAAAGGCCATGTGGTCGAGCCTGGCCAAACACAGGTGGCCAATTGAATTACAATTTACCCTATAGTAGTTATTTGAAGTAGCCTATCACTCTGGTCAGAATTGGCGCCCAAAAGGCAGGGCCCACATTCTTGGGTGGTTAGGGAGGTATTTTCCTGATTGGATGTCTTCACCTGGCTTGACTCATCCTTGTATTCTGAGCTCTGTTACCTCCCACTGACCTGACACTGACCACTTGGTCCTGGTATATGGGCTCTGTTATCAGGGACTGGTCAGTCATATTTTTTGGTTTCCCAGACTTGTTTCTAAGTAAGTTTCTCTGGGGGGGTCAGGGTCAATCTAAATTTACTGCATAAACAACAAAATGGCTCGCTCTGGCTAAGCATGCCCTTACACCCAGAAGGTGTCAAGACTGCTACCAACCTGCTCCTTCCTCCCGCGCGCCTGGTGCCCCAACACTTGGCCTGCCACCCCCTTGCTTGTGGCCCCATTGCTGACGTCTCCCTGGGAAGGGGACTGCATGAGTTGCCAGGTCCTATTGCCTTTCTTGGTGGTTCCCACTGCTCCCCAAACCTGTCCCTGCCCCCATTGAGACCTGGCGAGGTAGGTAAGTGGGATTGGGCCTTGTTGGGTAAGGGCAATGGTAGCGATCCACACGGAACCACGGAGAACCCATGGCACCCTTTCCGCACTGCTGGGTCCCCATTTCTGGGTCCCAGAGGCCCTCTCCTTTAACCCCATCGCTGTTCAGTCGGTTCCCATGGGCGGCCGGGCATTGGCGTGTGCTGGTTGATCCATCTGCGTGGCCCCAAAACCCTCCTGGGAAATGCGAGGCCTGCCTCTTCCCCAGCAAACCTACTGGTACAATCCTCAGCAGATTGGAGACCTGCAGACACCGCAGCCCCTCGAGGAGTTCCTGTGAGTGCCACGGGCCTTCTGGAATGCTGCTTTGCGGACTGCAGCCAAATCCCATCCCTTACTCCGGAGGAACACTATGACGGCGATGCCAGGTGGCGCCAGACAACAGGTGCAAAAGTGCGTACACTGCTCCAGGGTCGCAGGTGTGCCCACAGGCGGCAGGCCACAGGTTGGATCGTGTCAGGTCCAGCTGGGATCCCGCTTCTCAGTGCCTGTGGTGGACCGGGATAGGACGGCCGGCGGGATCGGCAGTGCCTTGCACCGCGCGACTCCAATTGCAGAAGGAGGGATTTGACTTTTTTATCCAAGAG
>NW_022636964.1:0-1313 GCF_010015895.1 Lontra canadensis | reverse complement strand
AAAAGTGGGCTCAGGAACTAAGAAATTACCTTGCAGTGTCATACACGATGAGTTCAGAGGCCCTAAAGTAATGTCATACACCTGCGTAATCCTAAACTCCCCAGTTAACAGCAAATAGGTAATAAAGCTTTTTCTGTTTTGTTTTGTTTTGTTTTTTGTTTTGTTTTAGAGAGGGATGGAGACACAGGTGGGGAAGAGGGAGAGGGAAAGAGAGAATCTTCAACAGACTCCATGCCCAGTGTGAAGCCCCATGTGGTGCTTGATCTCACAAGCCTGAGATCATGACCTGAGCTGAAATCAAGAGTCCGACATGTAAGACTGAGTCATCCAGGCGCCCCAGGTAGTAAAGTTTTAAACCAGGAAGAATGGAAGTGGCGATCTCTGTATCCCTTCAATTTGGTGTTTAAATCTTTTCTTACAATAAGCTGGAAGGGCTACAGAAGGAAAGTTGCCAAAGAGTCGCCTGATACACTCTGTTCTCCAGAGCAGCTCTGCCAGGGGTTAAATTTGGCACTGTGGCAGTGTCCAGAAGGAGATTTGGGTGCAGTAGGCTATCAGCTGCTTACCTGGCTAGGTCCCACATACGTCAACTCAAACTTATTCTTGTAAATGCTTCTCCGGAGGCAGCAATCAAACTGTTCCACTCCGCCACAGAGTGTGCCCTAGAAGGGAAAGCGACAACATAAAAGGTAACAGGCATCGGAAGGATATCTCGAGACACCCTTGAAACCCAAGTTCTAGAATCGACGAAAGAGTTGGCAGTCAAAGGGCTGGCAGTATTGGGAAGTACCAGATGGAAAGAGGTGGCACTCACAGGACTCAAGGATAGTGATGGGATAAAAGGGAGAAATCAGCCCTGCCTACAGAATTCTTCGTCTCTTTTGGCTTCCCATAAAGTGTGAATTTCTCTTTCCTGCCTGTAATGTCATATTTTTAGGTTGGAGTCAAAAGGGAAGAGGAGATTCTCTAGTTTCAGGGAGAGTGCTTTAGGCTAAGGCCAGATTTTTCCTAGTTTGGAGAAAGTCACCCAGGCGGAAAGGGATTACTAGTAAAACGCACCGCACAGAGTCGTGAGCCATCCCGTTTCCAGGCCAAGGCAGTGATGGTATATAAGTTGGCAATCTCCTTGGGCTTTGCCTCTTCCCAGATGCTTCTTCGAGGGCTCCAGTTGAGTACCCGAAGTCTGAAATTAAGGAGGTGGATTTCAGAAGAGATGGAGACTGAGCAAAAGGGTGGAAATGGGTGGGTAACTGAAGGCAATGAGTCTCGCTGTATTAGAGAAGAAAGGAAGTGAAAGAGAACACACATGCTAG
>NW_022636963.1:0-1313 GCF_010015895.1 Lontra canadensis | reverse complement strand
TGGCTCATCATCAGCTTCCTGCTGTATTCGTAGGCCAGAAAGAGCGCCCCATTGGCAGGGAATGCTCGAATCATTGTGGGTTTCAGTCCAGAATATAAGGCCGTTATTCCTAGAAGACAAGAAGTGATCAAAGACTGAGACGCCCCTTCTCAGAGAGACCCTGTGAAGCCGCAGAGCCCAGGGCTGGCCACCGACAGATCCAGACAACACACTGAATGCTGACAAGGGATGGAAGCGCTTCTGTCCAGGTGTCCCTGGACGCATGGAAAGGATGGAGGCTAATGCTAACAAGGCCAGGCATCCAGTCTTCCAGCAAATCTTGGGGACGCTCAGGTACCACACACGAATCCCGGGCTCACTCCTGGTACATAGACCGGGCAGAGCGGAGGCCTCACCTGGGCAGAGAGAAGCAGCCCCAGGGCCACAGGAGGGCAGCAGCCTAACAGTGTCACCCGGGAGGGCAAGGACCACAAGACACTGGGCCAAAAGCACAGTCCTGTGTCTACAGCAGGCACTGCCCAGACTGTTATGAAGATCCAAGTGGATGAGGGAGGCATAAGGACTCTGTGCAACTATGAAGTTTTATGCAACTCTGGAGTATGAACTGAACCGTTTCCACACCCTGTGACCGCTCTCTCACAAAATCAAGCCCGAGAAGTTCACATCCCGAGGTGGAAGATGTACAGTGGATGCTGAAAGGACAGGTCTCTACTCACCAGAGGCACGATCCTGGCTTTATACAAACATCACCTAGAAAATCTTTATACTCCTACGTTAACTCTCAAAATTTAGAACCAATCGCCTTCAGGAAGTCAGCATTAGGGACTTACAGCATGTTCTTTTAAATCCTTTAGTGGTTCTGTTAGAGATCGTTTTCTGATACTATCTATATTCTATAAAACAAGGGGTGCTGACTTCCAAGCCTTTGTCCCCTTAGGCACAATCTGGAGTTTTAAAGTTCCCTCCGGGCTATTTAGAACAAAGAATCCTGGCCTAGAAGTGAGGAACAAGGACATTAAACATTCTTGAGAATGGAAGTAAGCTAAGGAAGGGGTGCTAGAAAAAGGACAGGAGGCAGGGGGAGACAGCAACCACACACATGTGATCGACCTCCAAGAGGGTTACAGGGAAATGGCCGGTCTAGACACACCCACTCCATTTCTGCAATGAGCAGACTCACCTTCATTTTTCACAATGCTTATAAAGGTTCCGATAAATCCTGCCTGTTTTCCAGACATGGAAAGAACTTGAATTCTGGATTTGACACAATCCACTGGGTAAACAGCAAGCCAGAGGCAGATCCCACCAACTCC
>NW_022636962.1:0-1314 GCF_010015895.1 Lontra canadensis | reverse complement strand
ACAGACTGCACCTGGCCCTCAACATGAAATCTTGCTATTTGGAACTGCCCAAAACCCCCTGAGCAGGAGAAACCTCCATGTTCTCAGGTGGCCACCTCCACATACAGCAGCCCTAATGGTCATAAATTCTAGTCTGAGCAAAATCCTGATACTCGTCTTAACTTCAGATACTGGGAAGTTCGCCTCAGCATCTGGAGATAGGGCCTGCCATGCCCTAGGACCTAGCCCAAACCCTAACTTGGATTTTCAGACGTCTTTTCCCAGAGTTCTGCCCCACAAGCCTCCCAGGTTGGGGACTCAGGACTCACACCGAGGCCTCTCCCTGCCCTCCAGTAGGAAACCATGCCCTATGAGCTGCACAAAACCCCCAGATTAGGAGAAACGTGCACTGTCCCCGATGCTACCCCACTTTCCTACTCAAACCTGGACTTCAACGCACAGTTTGACACAACCTGAGTCCTGTCCTCCAAACAGCCACCATGACAACTGGCCCCAGAGTCAGCAGATTGGATATGTCATGCCCCTAGGTTCTATTCCTAACAATAGGTTAATTTTTCAGGCATCCATATGGAGTCCTGCTCTCCTAAAGCTTAATGGAGCCACTTACCAAATGCCCTGAGACACTGGGGGCGAGGTGGAGGCAATGCCTGCAGCATGTGAAAACGCCATTCCCCTGGGGATTCTGGAAGCCAGAGCCCCATAATGTTAGCAGACAGCAAGAATACATCTTTCTGTATCAGATGTCTCCAGCCAAGTAACTCTGGTAGTGGACTACTCTAGAATGTGGGCGCCTGGTTGCAGTGTTCCAAATTCTATTGGGGTCTGCAGTCAAGGAAGTGACTACACTGCCTAATATCACCTACAGAATTCTTCCCTGGATTATTACCTACACAAACCGTGCTCAGGGCTTCTGTCTGCTCATCTCCTTTCTGCATGTGAGACCACATCTGTACACAGTGACACCAACACACACATCCCCATAGGCCCCCTAGGAAGAGCTGATTGCAGCCAGGACCCCACCTGGCTTCGGACACAACTCTGCACTCTTAGCTGTTTGTGACCCTGGATAAGCCATTATGCCTGTCAGGGATGGTCTGCTTCTTGTCTGTACAATACAGATGATTGTAGCATGGACTTCCTCCACATGTCCACCAGCATATGTGGAATAATATGCATGATATTGGAGGAGTGGTGTCACATGCAGGAAATACCTCCAAGCACAGTATCCTCCTCTTCTCAATTTCTGAGTCTGCTACTCGTCCGATTCCACCCTACAGACCCTAATGCTATGGATGTGTTTTTGTGTGCGTGTCT
>NW_022636961.1:0-1314 GCF_010015895.1 Lontra canadensis | reverse complement strand
AGGTATATTGGAGAGAATTATTGGAGAGAATTTCCCCAATATGGCAACGGGAACAAGCATCAAAATCCAGGAAGTTCAGAGAACCCCCCTCAAAATCAATAAGAATAGGTCCACACCCCGTAACCTAATAGTCAAATTTGCAAGTCTTAATGACAAAGAGAAAATCCTGAAACAGCCCGGGAAAAGAAGTCTGTAACATACAATGGTAAAAATATTAGATTGGCAGCAGACTTATCCACAGAGACCTGGCAGGCCAGAAAGAGCTGGCATGATATATTCAGAGCACTAAACGAGAAAAACATGCAGCCAAGAATACTATATCCAGCTAGGCTATCATTGAAAATAGAAGGAGAGATTAAAAGCTTCCAGGACAAACAAAAACTGAAAGAATTCGCAAACACCAAACCAGCTCTACAGGAAATATTGAAAGGGGTCCTCTAAGCAAAGAGAAACCCTAAAACTAGTAGATCAGAAAGGAACAGAAACAATATACAGTAACAATCACCTTACAGGCAATACAATGGCACTAAATTCATATCTCTCAATAGTTACCCTGAATGTTAATGGGCTAAATGCCCCAATCAAAAGACACAGGGTGTCAGAATGGATAAAAAAACAAAACCCATCTATATGTTGCCTACAAGAAACTCATTTTAAACCCGAAGACACCTTCAGATTTAAAGTGAGGGGGTGGAAAAGAATTTACCATGCTAATGGACATCAGAAGAAAGCAGGAGTGGCAATCCTTATATCAGATCAATTAGATTTTAAGCCAAAGACTATAATAAGAGATGAGGAAGGACACTCTATCATACTCAAAGGATCTGTCCAGCAAGAAGATCTAACAATTGTCAATATCTATGCCCCTAACGTGGGAGCAGCCAACTATATAAACCAATTAATAACAAAATCAAAGAAACACATCAACAATCATACAATAATAGTAGGGGACTTTAACACTCCCCTCACTGAAATGGACAGATCATCCAAGCAAAAGATCAACAAGGAAATAAAGGCCTTAAATGACACACTGGACCAGATGGACATCACAGATATATTCAGAACATTTCATCCCAAAGCAACAGAATACACATTCTTCTCTAGTGCCCATGGAACATTCTCCAGAATAGATCACATCCTTGGTCCTAAATCAGGTCTCGACCTGATCAAAAGATTGGGATCATTCCCTGCATATTTTCAGACCACAATGCTCTGAAGCTAGAACTCAATCACAAGAGGAAATTTGGAAAGAACCCAAATACATGGAGACTAAACAGCATCCTTCTAAAGAATGAATGGGTCAACCAGGAAATT
>NW_022636960.1:0-1315 GCF_010015895.1 Lontra canadensis | reverse complement strand
CCATAATTCATTAAGAAATCATTTCATATTCCCCCATATCCTGTCAAAAATCAATCTTCTTGCAACCGCTTACCTGCTTTCTCTCTGGATTTGCTCATTCATGATCCTTTCTATAAATTGAGTCATTTAATATGTATCTGGCTTCTTTCACTTAGTATAATGTTTTTGAGATTCCTCCAAGTTGTCATTTATATCAGTATTCCTTTTCCTGGTTGAATGATACTTCATCATATGTATATACCACAATTTTATTTGTTCATCTGATGTACATTTTTGTTATCATCAGTGATACTGCAGTAAATATTTGTGTACAAACTTCTGTGTGAACATTATTTTTTCATTTCTCCTGTGTTTATACTCAGAATTGGAATTGCTGGATCATATTATTAATTCTGTGTTTAGGTTTTTGAGGAACTGCCAGTGATTCTAGAGTGCACCGTTTTATATTTTTGCCAGCAATGTAGGAATTGTATTGCTCCTCGTCATTGGCAACACATGTCATTTTTATGGTTTTGATGAGACAAAAAAGAAAAAAATCACTATTTTGATTCTGTAGTTCTATAGTAAGGTTTTGAAATTGAGACATGAGCCCTCCAATTTTTTCCTTTTTAAATATCGCTTTGACTATTTGGGGCCCTTGCAATTCCATATGAATTTGAGGATTGATTTTTTATTTTCCCACTTCCTTATCCTAGTTGACGTGACATAGTATCTCATTGTAGTTTTGACTTGGATTTTCATAATGACCACTGAGGTGGAGTACTGTGCCATGTGCTGTTGGCCAGTTCTATATCATTTTTGGGGAAAAAATGTCTTTTCAAATCCAATGCTCATTTTAAAAATTTGAGTTTTTTGTCTTTTTGTTGCTGACTTAAACGAACTCTTTTTCTGGGCACTAGGCCCTTCTCAGATACATGATTTGCAAATACTTTTTCCATTTCTGTGAGTTCTCTTTTACTGTGCTTTGTAGTTTCTAAAGTTTTTAAGTTTCATGAGGTACAGTTAATCTTTTTTTTCTTTTAGGTACTTGTGCTTTTGCTGTCATATCTGAAAAACAGTTGCTAACTTCAGGGTCATACATTGCCCTTATGTATTCTTCTAAGAGTTTCATAGTTTTAGCTTCTGTGTTTAGGTCTTTGAACTACTCTGAGTTAAATGTTATACATGGTGTGAAGTAAGAGTCCACTTTCATTCTGTTCCATGGGAATATCAAATTATCCCAAATCTTTTGTTGAAGAGACTGCTAGGAAGCTTCCTTTTATTCCTAGGTTTCTTAGTGTTGATTTTAGCATGATAGAGTATTGAACTTTGCCCA
>NW_022636959.1:0-1316 GCF_010015895.1 Lontra canadensis | reverse complement strand
ATTGAAAATAGAAGGAGAGATTAAAAGCTTCCAGGACAAACAAAAACTGAAAGAATTTGCAAACACCAAACCAGCTCTACAGGAAATATTGAAAGGGGTCCTCTAAGCAAAGAGAGAGCCTAAAAGTAGTAGATCAGAAAGGAACAGAAACAATATACAGTGACAGTCAACTTAAAGGCAATACAATGGCACTAAATTCATATCTCTCAATAGTTACCCTGAATGTTAAAGGGCTAAATGCCCCAATCAAAAGACACAGGGTATCAAAATGGATGAAAATACAAAACCCACCTATATGTTGCCTACAAGAAACTCATTTTAAACCCAAAGACACCTCCAGATTTAAAGTGAGGGGGTGGAAAAGAATTTACCATGCTAATGGACCTCGGAAGAAAGCAGGAGTGGCAATCCTTATATCAGATCAATTAGATTTTGAGCCAAAGAGTATAATAAGAGATGAGGAAGGACACTATATCATACTCAAAGGATCAGTCCAACAAGAAGATCTAACAATTTTAAATATCTATGCCCCTAACGTGGGAGCAGCCAACTCTATAAACCAATTAATAACAAAATCAAAGAAACACATCAACAATAATACAATAATAGTATGGGATTTTAACACTCCCCTCACTGAAATGGATAGATCATCCAAGCAAAAGATCAACAAGGAAATAAAGGCCTTAAATGACACACTGGACCAGATGGACATCACAGATATATTCAGAACACTTCATCCCAAAGCAACAGAATACACATTCTTCTCTTGTGCACATGAAACATTGTCCAGAACAGATCACATCCTGGGTCCTAAATCAGGTCTCAACCGGTATCGATTGGGATCATTCCCTGCATATTTTCAGACCACAATGCTCTGAAGCTAGAACTCAATCACAAGAGGAAAATTGGAAAGAACCCAAATACATGGAGACTAAACAGCATCCTTCCAAAGAATGAATGGGTCAACCAGGAAATTAAAGAAGAATTGAAAAAATTCATGGAAACAAATGATAATGAAAACACAATGGTTCAAAATCTGTGGGATACAACAAAGGCAGTCCTGAGAGGAAAATATATAGCGGTACAAGCCTTTCTCAAGAAACAAGAAAGGTCTCAGGTACACAACCTAACCCTACACCTAAAGGAGCTGGAGAAAGAACAAGAAAGAAACCCTAAACCCAGCAGGACAAGAGAAATCATAAAGATCAGAGCAGAAATCAATGAAATAGAAACCAAAAAAAAAAAAAAAAAAAACAATAGAGCAAATCAACGAAACTATGAGCTGGTTCTTTGAAAGAATTAATAAGATTGATAAA
>NW_022636958.1:0-1316 GCF_010015895.1 Lontra canadensis | reverse complement strand
ATGGCAAAGGGAACAAGCATCAAAATCCAGGAGGTTCAGAGAACCCCACTCAAAATCAATAAGAATAGGTCCACACCCCGTCACCTAATAGTCAAATTTACAAGTCTTAGTGACAAAGAGAAAATCCTGAAAGCAGCCCGGGAGAAGTCTGTAACATACAATGGTAAAAATATTAGATTGGCAGCAGACTTATCCACAGAGATCTCGCAGGCCAGAAGGAGCTGGCATGATATATTCAGAGTACTAAACGAGAAAAACATGCAGCCAAGAATACTATATCCAGCTAGGCTATCACTGAAAATAGAAGGAGAGATTAAAAGCTTCCAGGAAACACAAAAACTAAAAGAATTTGCAAACACCAAACCAGCTCTACAGGAAATATTGAAAGGGGTCCTCTAAGCAAAGAGAGAGCCTAAAAGTAGTAGATCAGAAAGGAACAGAAACAATATACAATAACTGTCACCTTACAGGCAATACAATGGCACTAAATTCATATCTCTCAATAGTTACCCTGCATGTTAATGGGCTAAATGCCCCAATCAAAAGACACAGGGTATCAGAATGGATAAAAAAACAAAACCCATCTATCTGTTGCCTACAAGAAACTAATTTTAAACCCGAAGACACCACCAGATTTAAAGTGAGGGGGTGGAAAAGAATTTACCATGCTAATGGACATCAGAAGAAAGCAGGAGTGGCAATCCTTATACCAGATCAATTAGATTTTAAACCAAAGACTATAATAAGAGATGAAGAAGGACACTATATCATACTCAAAGGATCTGTCCAACAAGAAGATCTAACAATTGTAAATATCTATGCCCCTAAGGTGGGAGCAGCCAACTATATAAACCAATTAATAACAAAATCAAAGAAACACATCAACAATCATACAATAATAGTGGGGACTTTAACACTCCCCTCACTGAAATGGACAGATCATCCAAGCAAAAGATGAACAAGGAAATAAAGGCCTTAAATGACACACTGGACCAGATGGACATCACAGATATATTCAGAACATTTCATCCCAAAACAACAGAATACACATTCTTCTCTAGTGCACATCGAACATTCTCCAGAATAGATCACATCCTTGGTTCTAAATCAGGTCTCAACCAGTATCAAAAGATTGGGATCATTCCCTGCGTATTTTCAGACCACAATGCTCTGAAGCTAGAACTCAATCACAAAAGGAAATTTGGAAAGAACCCAAATACATGGCGGCTAAACAGCATCCTTCTAAAGAATGAATGGGTCAACCAGGAAATTAAAGAAGAATTGAAAAAATTCATGGAAACAAATGATAATGAAAA
>NW_022636957.1:0-1316 GCF_010015895.1 Lontra canadensis | reverse complement strand
ATGGCAAAGGGAACAAGCATCAAAATCCAGGAGGTTCAGAGAACCCCACTCAAAATCAATAAGAATAGGTCCACACCCCGTCACCTAATAGTCAAATTTACAAGTCTTAGTGACAAAGAGAAAATCCTGAAAGCAGCCCGGGAGAAGTCTGTAACATACAATGGTAAAAATATTAGATTGGCAGCAGACTTATCCACAGAGATCTCGCAGGCCAGAAGGAGCTGGCATGATATATTCAGAGTACTAAACGAGAAAAACATGCAGCCAAGAATACTATATCCAGCTAGGCTATCACTGAAAATAGAAGGAGAGATTAAAAGCTTCCAGGAAACACAAAAACTAAAAGAATTTGCAAACACCAAACCAGCTCTACAGGAAATATTGAAAGGGGTCCTCTAAGCAAAGAGAGAGCCTAAAAGTAGTAGATCAGAAAGGAACAGAAACAATATACAATAACTGTCACCTTACAGGCAATACAATGGCACTAAATTCATATCTCTCAATAGTTACCCTGCATGTTAATGGGCTAAATGCCCCAATCAAAAGACACAGGGTATCAGAATGGATAAAAAAACAAAACCCATCTATCTGTTGCCTACAAGAAACTAATTTTAAACCCGAAGACACCACCAGATTTAAAGTGAGGGGGTGGAAAAGAATTTACCATGCTAATGGACATCAGAAGAAAGCAGGAGTGGCAATCCTTATACCAGATCAATTAGATTTTAAACCAAAGACTATAATAAGAGATGAAGAAGGACACTATATCATACTCAAAGGATCTGTCCAACAAGAAGATCTAACAATTGTAAATATCTATGCCCCTAAGGTGGGAGCAGCCAACTATATAAACCAATTAATAACAAAATCAAAGAAACACATCAACAATCATACAATAATAGTGGGGACTTTAACACTCCCCTCACTGAAATGGACAGATCATCCAAGCAAAAGATGAACAAGGAAATAAAGGCCTTAAATGACACACTGGACCAGATGGACATCACAGATATATTCAGAACATTTCATCCCAAAACAACAGAATACACATTCTTCTCTAGTGCACATCGAACATTCTCCAGAATAGATCACATCCTTGGTTCTAAATCAGGTCTCAACCAGTATCAAAAGATTGGGATCATTCCCTGCGTATTTTCAGACCACAATGCTCTGAAGCTAGAACTCAATCACAAAAGGAAATTTGGAAAGAACCCAAATACATGGCGGCTAAACAGCATCCTTCTAAAGAATGAATGGGTCAACCAGGAAATTAAAGAAGAATTGAAAAAATTCATGGAAACAAATGATAATGAAAA
>NW_022636956.1:0-1316 GCF_010015895.1 Lontra canadensis | reverse complement strand
TGATGAACCACTAAATTTTACTCCTGAAACTAACATTACAATTTATGTAAATTAACTGTAATTTAAATAACAATGTAGAGAAAAAATAAATATTACAGAAGATTTGAACACTTGTTTTTTATAAAAATTCTTGTTGAAATAATTTAGCCTGAAATTTTCTCCATAAGTTTCCAAATTATTTACTTAGTCCAAGTTATCATCACAAAAATCTTTAATAGTATTAAATTTGTAATTATGCCTCAATTTTTATTTTATGTAAAAATATAATCAGGGCACTTGGGTAGTTCAGTCAGTTAAGCTTCTGCTTGAGACTCAGGTCCTGATTTGGGGTCCTGAGATCCAGCTCTGCAGTAAGCACCCGGCTCAATAGGGTGTCTGCTTCTCCCTTTCCTTTTGCCCCTCCACTCTCTCTCTCTCCCTCTCTCAAATAAATAAATTAAAAACCTTTAGAAAAATGCAATCATGATTATACTATCATGTATTATATACTCCTGTTGCATGCTGCACAAACTTCAAAAACTGATATATTTTAATTGAATAGAAATAATTAGAAACGCACACTTCATTATTTTCATTAATTTTTCACTAAACTTTATTTTATGTATTTTTCCTAAACTCAATTCTTTTATATGATATTCACATAGTCATATTATTTTTGGTTTTATAATTAATTATACATATATATATGTTTATATATATAATATATATAAATATATATATATAAATTTTATATATATATATAATTAATTATATATATATGTTTAACCTTTCCTCAGATTTCCTATAAATCTATTTTTGTTATGCTTATTTTTATCATATTTTATTGGATTGTTTTGGTCTGATGTTTATTTATATCTGCAACATTTCATATATATGTACATATATATATGTCATTATTCTTTAAAGATTTGTTTATTATAGAGTGAGAGAGAGTACATGAGTGGGAAAAGGGGCAGAGGGAAAGAGAGGGGAAGCAGCCTCTCCACAGGCAGGGAGTCCAACACAGGGTCTATCTCAGAACCCTGAGATCATGACCTGAACTACAACCAAGAGTTAGACCCATAACCAACAAAGCCACCCAAGTGCCCCCAAATTTGTCATTATTTAATATTTATGGTATAGGGCTTGCTTAAGATTGTCTTATCTTAGTCTGACATGTACTACTTTCTTAACTTCAATTATTTTATCTTTAATATAATGTAAAAGAAAGTATTAGATTATCAATCCATTCTTGCAAATAGCAGAGATCTCATTAAGTATCAAGTTTCTGTTTTCATTCCCACCAACAATGTAAGGAGATTCCCCTTTCTCTGCAT
>NW_022636955.1:0-1316 GCF_010015895.1 Lontra canadensis | reverse complement strand
ATTGAAAATAGAAGGAGAGATTAAAAGCTTCCAGGACAAACAAAAACTGAAAGAATTTGCAAACACCAAACCAGCTCTACAGGAAATATTGAAAGGGGTCCTCTAAGCAAAGAGAGAGCCTAAAAGTAGTAGATCAGAAAGGAACAGAAACAATATACAGTGACAGTCAACTTAAAGGCAATACAATGGCACTAAATTCATATCTCTCAATAGTTACCCTGAATGTTAAAGGGCTAAATGCCCCAATCAAAAGACACAGGGTATCAAAATGGATGAAAAAACAAAACCCACCTATATGTTGCCTACAAGAAACTCATTTTACACCCAAAGACACCTCCAGATTTAAAGTGAGGGGGTGGAAAAGAATTTACCATGCTAATGGACCTCGGAAGAAAGCAGGAGTGGCAATCCTTATATCAGATCAATTAGATTTTGAGCCAAAGAGTATAATAAGAGATGAGGAAGGACACTATATCATACTCAAAGGATCAGTCCAACAAGAAGATCTAACAATTTTAAATATCTATGCCCCTAACGTGGGAGCAGCCAACTCTATAAACCAATTAATAACAAAATCAAAGAAACACATCAACAATAATACAATAATAGTATGGGATTTTAACACTCCCCTCACTGAAATGGATAGATCATCCAAGCAAAAGATCAACAAGGAAATAAAGGCCTTAAATGACACACTGGACCAGATGGACATCACAGATATATTCAGAACACTTCATCCCAAAGCAACAGAATACACATTCTTCTCTTGTGCACATGAAACATTGTCCAGAACAGATCACATCCTGGGTCCTAAATCAGGTCTCAACCGGTATCGATTGGGATCATTCCCTGCATATTTTCAGACCACAATGCTCTGAAGCTAGAACTCAATCACAAGAGGAAAATTGGAAAGAACCCAAATACATGGAGACTAAACAGCATCCTTCCAAAGAATGAATGGGTCAACCAGGAAATTAAAGAAGAATTGAAAAAATTCATGGAAACAAATGATAATGAAAACACAATGGTTCAAAATCTGTGGGATACAACAAAGGCAGTCCTGAGAGGAAAATATATAGCGGTACAAGCCTTTCTCAAGAAACAAGAAAGGTCTCAGGTACACAACCTAACCCTACACCTAAAGGAGCTGGAGAAAGAACAAGAAAGAAACCCTAAACCCAGCAGGACAAGAGAAATCATAAAGATCAGAGCAGAAATCAATGAAATAGAAACCAAAAAAAAAAAAAAAAAAAACAATAGAGCAAATCAACGAAACTATGAGCTGGTTCTTTGAAAGAATTAATAAGATTGATAAA
>NW_022636954.1:0-1317 GCF_010015895.1 Lontra canadensis | reverse complement strand
GGGGAACAAGGAAATTTTCAGCTGGGCAACCTCCATGTATTCACTTGATGAAACCCCATGAGATGATACCATTTTACAAGTCAGAAGATGGGCTCAGAGAGAGTATATGACTTGTCCAAGGTCACACAGGAAGGGACAGAAATAGGATTTGAACCCAGGCCATATTGCCCCAACACATACTTTCAAGTTTCCTTCTGATGCTCCATTGCCCTTGGAATCAAGTCCAAGGTCATTAGTATGGTATCTGGCGCCTCTCAGGTCCTCAGTTTCTTCATCTGTCGGTGTCACGCCTTGGCTCCAGCGCCTACGCACACAGGACTTCTCTGTTAGTAGGATGATGACGTCCCTGTCTGTCTCTCTACACCCTCTTCAGCCCCAAATCCTTTAGGATTCTGGAATGTTGGGCTTGGAAGGGCCAGCCCCTGGGGTTGTAGATAGGAACAGGGAGGCTCAGAGGTGGGGAGAGCCTTGCCCAAGGCCCAGTGTGTGAGGAGCAGAGCCCCATGTGCACCGTGGCCTGTGGGACTCTAGGTGTTACTGACAGCACTGCGGTCAGTCTTGGGCTGGGCTTTCTCCTGTTGCTCCCTCCAGGAAGCCCCCCTGCACCCCGACTGGGTTAGCCGTCTGTCCTGGGCGCCGAGGGCTCTGACTGTGTCTCTGAGCCAGGCTTGTTGTGACTGCTGGTCTATTCACTATCTCCCTTGCTTGGCAAGGCAACCCACAAGGGCAGGCATTTGCTGTTCCACCCAAGTCACTGGTGCCCAGCTGAACCCAGCCTGAGCAGGCCCTCAGGAAGGGCTGACTGTAAGAGGGAGGCCCAGAGAGGGACAGACATCTGCCCCGAGACCCTTTAGTTCCCATATGCTCCTGGAATGGGAGATTTGGGACAGGTCTCTAATGGTCACTCTAGCAGAGAGCTCCCAGTGACCTCTGTCTTTGGCTAAACCCAGAGGCCTGGGGCCAAGGACACCCTGTCTCCCTCTCATCCCCACCCGCTGTAGAAGAATGTTCTCAAGATAAAGATACCCTCCCAAACATTCCCCAGTGTCTGGCATGACCTGTTGTCCAACTTGGGGGCCAGCAGCTCCTGCCCTGGCTTCACCTTGGGGCTCAGAAGGCAGATGTCCACTTCTGCTGGCCATTTGGCCCAGCTTGTCCCTGGATCAGAGTTCATAGCCCTGTCACCAGGCCGTGGAGCAGGAGTAGCTTAAGGGTTGCCTGCGGTGGTGGCAGCAGCATCTGCTGGGCACAGAGGAGGGAGATGGCCAGTCTCCAGGCTCTGCCAGCTCCTGGTTCTCCTGCTTCCTGGCCTCTTGG
>NW_022636953.1:0-1317 GCF_010015895.1 Lontra canadensis | reverse complement strand
GTATTATGGAGGGCACATATTGCATGGGGCACTGGGTGTGGTGCATAAACAATGAATTCTGTTATGCTGAAAAGAAATAAATAAAAAAAATTATCGAATATTATTTGAGGTCTTGATTTGCCCAAAGACAGTGTTATTTTCAAATACATGAGGAAATTGATTTTGCTAAAAGTACAAATTTTGAGGCCATAATAAATGAAATTGAAGAAAAGCAATCCAGAAAAATCTTACACTCAGTCAAGATATCAAATTAATGAAGTCTTAGCATTTATTATACATATTTATTGTATTATTTAAAATTATAATGCACAAATATTATTCTTGCAAGTTCGTCTGTTTGGAAGTTTATCGTGAGCTTATTGTAATATTTGCAAGTGTACTGCCAGTATTACTTTGCCAGTTCTAATACGCAAGTGTTATTTCTGCAAATACTTATTTGTCTCTATTTGCTCCGAGAACTTTAGACCTGCTGGCCAACAGAGCCAGGTGGTCAAGGGCTGCTGGGGCACCAGACAAGTGCACAAGCTCTTTCCAGGAAGAAGCAGGGACCTGGAGCTGGGCAGAGAGAGAATGCAGATTGCAAACACAGGCTTCCCCGATTCCCAGGGAGGAATGCAGTCATTCCATAGATGTGTTCTGAATTGGAAGCCTGTTAGGCAGGAGTCTTTAAGATCTGAAAATAGGCTTCTTTGAGGGTAAGAATGGGAGGTGGGCAGTTCTGTCTGCTCCCTGTTACTTTGTTTAGTATTGTCTTGGGCACTCAGTGCATGTACCACTGGCTTCCAGATCGAGGTGTTTTGGGGCCAGTTCCTCAGGTGGAAGTCTTGCAAGTTGGGGCACTTGAAGTTGAGTCCAAACCCTTTGCTCTTCAGGGAGAAACCGGGGGTTACAAGTTTCCTTCCAATGGTATACTGTTCTGTTGGAGGTGGACTTTATGGCAAGAATGTGTCCCAGCATTGTGCACGTGTTTCAATGTGGGTATGACTTCTTTAACCCAATGTGTAGGAGTCCCTCAGCTAGTTTCTGGATGTCTCACAGTAGGAATTGTCCCATGTGAAGCTGTAGATTCCACGTGTCCAAAGGAGGAAGTGAATTCAGAAGCCTCCTGGAACACTGACCGTGAACCAGAACTTCTTTTTCTTTGGATTCCTATGGAAGACATTTGGATCACAGATTTTAAGTGTTTCCTCGTTTTTTGTTTTAGCCTCGTTGGCACACAGGGCTATACTATTTCATCTATACAACATAGTGATTCAACAAGTTTATACATTATTCTATGGCCACATCTGTCACCATACAGTACTATTAAAATATCAC
>NW_022636952.1:0-1317 GCF_010015895.1 Lontra canadensis | reverse complement strand
TCAGTCTGTTCTTCTGTTGGTGTTGCAGAGCCCATATAAATCCCTCCTTGGCTGCTGGCTGAGCAGGTTCCCAGTCGCGGTCCCTGGGGAAGCATGATCTTCTGCTGCAGCTGTTTGGGCAGCTCCCGACCGCCAGAGAGGTTCCAAGCAGTGATCACACACTTAGATTTTCCTGCTGGCCCGGGCTGGGAGTGCCTGGTCTTTCTGGGTCTAAGAGTGCCTGGCTTGTGTGCACCTCTTTCAGGGGAGGCTGTGGGTCGCTAGCACGTCTCAGACTCTGAGAATGGGGCCCAGGTCCAAAAGCACCAGTCTGGGCCTTCTCGCACCTCTCTCAGGGGAGAGTTTGGGGCGCACGTCTTAGGCTGTGAAACAATGGCACGTGTCAAAATTGCCGGCTTGGCCTTTGTATCTCTCTCAGGGGAGGATGAGGGGCACATGCATCTCAGGCTCTATAGCAGGGCTCCTGCGTTCTGCCATTAGGTGTGGTTCCCATCCCCACACAGGGACCAGAACCCAAGCAATCTCTGGCGCGCTGGCGGCTCAGGGACCAAGACCTGGTTTCTCAGCCACACTCTCTCTGGCTCAGCACCAGGGAAGGCTGTCCTGGGACCCGGGACTTAAGCCCCTGTCCCTAGCAGCCCCAATTCCCACAATCCCCCCTGCCGCGCGATCTTTTGCTCTTTTGGAGTGCTTTCAACCAGTCTCCAAGTTAATGCTGGTCCCCAGATGCAGGGCACTCTCACTCGTATTAGGGGTATTACTTTCCACCTGGTCACCTCTGGTTGCTCCCTCCCCCTTTTGTTTATCTTTGGATATCAGTCCCCCTTTCCCACTCTGCTTTACCTGCCCACTGGCGTCTTCTGCCCCTGTAGAGATCCAGACGTGTATAATTCTGATCTAAGGCTGATTTCATGAGTGATCGGAGTTCTTTGGTAGGTAATCAGCTCACTTTAGGGTACAGGTAGAAAAGGCGCCTCCTCCTACTTCCCCGCCATGTTGTCCTCCGACATTTTATTTTTTTTTAATTTTTTTTAGTATAGACATTTTAACAATGTTTATTTTTTCAATACATGAACATGGAATGATCTTCCATCTTTTTATGTCTTCCTCAATTTCTTTCATGAGTGTTCCATAGTTCCTTGAGTACAGATCCTTAACCTCTTTGGTTAGGTTGTTTCCCAGGTATCTTATGGTTCTTGGTGCTATAGTAAATGGAATCAATTCTCTAATTTCCCTTTCTGTATTTTCATTGTTAGTGTATAAGAGAGCTACTGATTTCTGTACATTGACTTTTTATCCTGCCACATTACTGAATTG
>NW_022636951.1:0-1317 GCF_010015895.1 Lontra canadensis | reverse complement strand
CAGATCCTTTACCTCTTTGGTTAGGTTTATTCCCAGGTATCTTATGGCTCTTGGTGCTATAGTAAGTGGAATCAATTCTCTAATTTCCCTTTCTACAGTTTTATTGTTAGTGTATAAGAAAGAAACTGATTTTGTGTATTGATTTTGTATCCAGCCACATTACTGAATTGCTGTATGAGTTCTAGTAGTTTGGGGTGGACTCAAAATTATGAATGAAAAGGGAGAGATCACAACAAACGCCAAGAAAATAGAAACAATCATCAGAAATTGTTATCAACAGTTATATGCCAATAAGTTAAACAACCTAGAAGAAATGGATGCATTCCTGGAAACCTAAAAACTTCCAAGAATGAAACAGGAAGACATTGACAACCTGAATAGACCAATATCTAGTAATAAGATTGAAGCAGTAATCAAAAACCTCCCAAAAAACAAGAGCCCAGTACCTGACAGATTCCCTGGGGAATTCTACCAAACATTCAAAGAATAAATAATACCTATTCTCCTGAAGCTGTTCAAAAGATAGAAACAGAAGGAAAACTTCCAGACTCTTTTTTGAAGCCAGCATTACCCTGATCCCCAAACCATGCAAAGAACCCATCAAAAAGGAGAATTTCAGACCAATATCCCTGATGAATATGGATGCCAAGATTCTCAACAAGATCCTAGTTAATAGGATCCAATAGTACATTAAAAAGATTCTCCACCATGATCAGGTGGGATTTATCCCTGGGATGCAAAGGTGGTTCAACATCCGCAAACCAATCAATGTGATAGAACAAATCAATAAGAGAAGAGAGAAGCACATGGTTCTCTCAATTGATGCAGAAAAACCATTTTTTAAAATTATTTCAATTTATTTTCAGTGTAACAGTATTCATTGGTTTTGCACCACACCCAGTGCTCCATGCAATCCATGCCCTCTTCAATACCCACCACCTGGTTCCCCCAACCTCCCACCCCCCGCCCCTTCAAACCCTAGCAACAACAATCAGACAACAAAGAGAAATAAAAGGTATCCAAATTGGCAATGAAGAAGTCAAACTCTCTCTCTTCACAGATGACATGATTCTTTACATGGAAAACCCAAAAGACTCCACCCCCAAACTACTAGAACTCATACAGCAATTCAGTAACGTGGCAGGATACAAAGTCAATGTACAGAAATCAGTGGCTTTCTTATACACTAACAATGAAAATACAGAAAGGGAAATTAGAGAATTGATTCCATTGACTATAGCACCAAGAACCATAAGATACCTGGGAATACACCTAACCAAAGAGGTAAAGGATCTGTACTCGAGGAACTACAGAACA
>NW_022636950.1:0-1318 GCF_010015895.1 Lontra canadensis | reverse complement strand
TCCATTCTGGGAACATCAAATTCTGCCTCCAATCCTCTGCACCATGGCGCCTTCTGCCAGGCTATATATACTCAGATTTGTGCAGGGCTGTCTTCTTCTTTTCCTGCCATAGGAATTCTCAATGTCATCTCAGCACAGCCTGATCAGACCCCTCATTTGGTGGAGCTCATGGCTTAGCTGTAGACCCTTGCTCTTTTCCTGTGGAGTAATTGCACTTTTCATTCATGTTTTTGTTACATGTTTGTCCATCTTCCCCTCTAGTCCCTGACCTCCTAGAGGGAGAAACTCGTTGGCTGATAAGAACTGGTACCTTCTGAGTGCTCAGGGCAGAGTGGCTGAATGAACAGGAGACTGGAACCATCCCACCACTGACAAGCTCTATTATTTGAGACTTAATTGATCATGTGTCATGTGTAAGTCCTTTTGTTTTCTTTAGTTTTGGTTCCTAAGTAAACTCCATGCCTGATGTGGGGCTCAAACTCATGACCCTGAGATCAAGTACCCTATTGACTGAGGAAACCAGGTGCCTCTTTGGTCATTTTTAAAAATTCTAGGCTGGTAACTATTGAAGTTAACTTGGCAATTTCAGCATATTGTAAAATTCAGCAATTTTACATTATCCTGAATTACCAAATAACTCCCCAAATTTTGGTAGCATGTCACCATAGATTTTCCCACATGACAGTGCCGAGTGGCTCTTCAGATCAGAGGCTGAATTCCTTCATGTACTCTTTTAGGAGCCCAGTGTCCCTCCACCCTGGACCTTCTCACTCCCTGGATTGTCATGCACCTCTGACACCATCAGCACAAGAGGAAAGATGACAAAGAAATACACACGGGACAGTGTTTCTAGCCAGGTCTAGAAGGCCAAAATGTACATCTTTATGCTCATTCTTTTTTTTTATTTTCTTAGGATTTTATTTATTTGTTAGAGGGAAAAGAGCACAAGCAGGGGGGAGAGACAGAGGGAGGAGAACCAGAGAGATGCTGAGGTGAGCAGGACAGGGGGTGGCTGATATAGACCTGTGGAGGGAACAGCTTAGGCTACACAGAGCAAGCCTCCATCAATTGTGGTTGGGCAAGAGTAATGAGTACCCTCAAATTCCTGTGCCCCTGACCTGTCATCAGGAGAGACTTCCCAGGGATTTCCTCATGGACTCAGACAACATTGAGTGGTAGGAAAATTTTCCTTTATTTAGAAGGGAGATAAAAAGTCAATCATGGTGATGATACTTTCTCTACTTGGACCTACAGCACCAGCCCCCAAACAAGATCCTGAACCACCTCAAGAGCTACCTCCAGCTCCCACTCTGGTGCC
>NW_022636949.1:0-1319 GCF_010015895.1 Lontra canadensis | reverse complement strand
GGGAGGCTGTCCTGGCAGGGGCATGGGAAGGGGCAAGGGAAAGGGCAGGAACAGGGGTAGGACCTGGGTCTGGGGCAGGTGCAGGGGCAGGTGCAGGGGCAGTGGCCCTGGCAGGGAAAGGAGAAGGGATAGGGGCAGGGGAAGGGGCAGGGGCAGGAGCTGGGGCAAGTGCAGGGGTGATGGCTGGTGCGAGGTCAAGGGCAGGAGCTGGGTCTGGGGCAGGCCCAGGGGCCCAGGGAGGGGTCTGGGAAGGGGTGGGACCCAGGGAGGATGTGGGTCAGGGGCCAGAACAGGAGCACAGGCAGGGGCAGGTGAAGTGGGAGTCGCTCCGGCAGGGGCAGGGGAAGGGGGAGCGGCAGCAGCAGGCATGGGGGCAGGAGCAGGAGCAGGAGCCAGCTCTCCGTGGACAGCGTCAGCATCTCCGTGGGCAGGCGCCCGGTCACCTGTCGGCTCCCGGTCTCCTGCCGAAGTGTCTCTAGGCACCGTGTCCCCGTCCGGAGTTGCTGAAGTTGGGAGTGGGTCTAGCTCCTCCGCTGGAGTAGCTGTGAGAGGAGAGGAGGTCAGCCGCGGGCCTGCCTCTCCCTGCGGCTCTGCAGAGACAGAGCACAGCCCAGGGCCTCCCGGAGAAGCCGCAGCCACGGAGGAACCCTCAGCGGGACGTCTCCCCGACGGCAGTCCACCCCCTGGGTGCTCCGAGCCAAGTCGTGGCTCCTGGCCCCACACCAGCCCGTGGGGGCTTCTCCCTGTGGGGCCCAGCACCGACCCCTCCCCACACAGCCAGAGGCACCCCATCCCAGCCTTCTCACCCTCGGACTTGGCCTCCGTGGGCTCCGTGTCCAGGACCGCCGTCCAATGGAGTACCGCGGGCAGTGGTCTGGGAGGTACCGGAGGCCTTCCCAGGACCGGGGACTCCTGGGTCAGGGAGGAGCGCGTGTCTTCCCGCCTCCTTCCTCTTTCCTCCGTGGCCTGCCAAGGCAGAGACGGGGAGTGTGCAAGAGGCACCAGAGCCCTGCCCGGCCATACCCACCGTCCTCCTGCCCAGTCCCCCGGCTTCTCCCGGATCCCACGCAGACCTGCGCGTGCACAGCCCCGCACCTGGGTCAGTGACCCGTCCCTGCAGGGTCACAGGATAAACCCAGGGCAGAAGGGTGCAGCCCCCAACCCCCATCCCACCTAGCCAGCCTTCACCTGGGCTGTGAACATGACCTGCCCACCAGGCATCTGACCCCTCATCAGCCTGCTCCTGCTCGGGGCGTCTCCACCCCCGATGAGCTCTCTGTACACACACACACACACACACACACACACACACACACACA
>NW_022636948.1:0-1319 GCF_010015895.1 Lontra canadensis | reverse complement strand
TAAGTAGTAGATCAGAAAGGAACAGAGACAATATACAGTAAGAGTCACCTTATAGGCAATACAATGGCACTAAACTCATATCTCTCAATAGTAACCCTCAATGATAATGGGCTAAATGCCCCCATCAAAAGACACAGGGTATCAGAATAGATAATAAAACAAAACCCATCACTATGCTGCCTACAAGAAACTCATTTGAGACCCAAAGGCACCTCCAGATTTAAAGTGAGGGGATGGAAAACATTTACCATGCTAATGGACATCAGAAGAAGGCTGGGGTCGCAATACTTTTATCAGATCAATTAGACTTTAAGCCAAAGACTATAAAAAGAGATGAGGAAGGACACTATATCATACTCAAAGGGTCTGTGCAACAAGAAGATTTAACAATTTTAAATATCTATGCCCCTAAGATGGGAGCAGCCAACTATATAAACCAATTAATAACAAAATCAAAGAAACACATTGACAAGAATACAGTAATAGTAGGGGACATAACACCCCCCTAACTGAAATGGACAGCTCATCCAAGCAAATGATCAGCAAGCAAAAAAAGGCCTTGAGAGAAACACTGGACAGAGGGACATAACAGATGGATTCAGAACATTCCATCCCAAGGCAACAGAATACACATTCTTCTCCAGTGCACCTGGAACATTCTCCAGAATAGATCACATCCTGGGTCATAAATCAGGTCTCAACCCGTATCAAAAGATTGGGATCATTCCCTGCATACTTTCACACCACAATGCTCTGAAGCTAGAACTCCATCACAAGAAGAAATTTGGAAAAAAACCCAAATACCCGGAGACTAAAGAGCATCCTTCTAAAGAATGAATGGGTCAACCAGGAAATTAAAGAAGAATTGAAAAAAATTCATGGAAAGAAATGATAATGAAAACACAACAGTTCAAAATCTGTGGGACACAGCAAAGGCCGTCCTGAGAGGAAAATATAGAGAGGTACAAACCTTCTCAAGAAAAAAGAAAGTTCTCAAATACACAACCTATCTACACCTAACGGAGCTACACCTTTAGCTCCTTTAGTTTTCTGAGTATGAATTTTTTGCCTCTTTGGTTAGGTTTTTTCCTAGGTATCTTATGGGTTTGGGTGCAAATGTAAATGGGATTGACTCCTTAAGGACCTAAAGGAGCTAGAGAAAGAACAACAAAGAAAGCCCAAACCAAGCAGGAGAAGAGAAATAATAAAGATCAGAGCAGAAATCAATGAAATAGAAACCAAAAAAAACAATAGAACAAATCAACAGAACTAGGTGCTGGTTCTCTGAAAGAATTAATAAGATTAATAAACCCTTGGAC
>NW_022636947.1:0-1320 GCF_010015895.1 Lontra canadensis | reverse complement strand
GTAATTAATGTTTGAATCCAGAGTAGCCACCACTGCAAAGCAAGGCCGTTCAGTCTGATTAGAGTTCTCCATGATACCTTGAAAATGTAGGTGTTTCCATTTGACCGAAGTCAGTTTGAATAGAAATTTACTTGGTATACATTATTTTCTCAGATGAGTAGAATTTGTAATAGTCTGCATTTGCAATCTTACTGAACTGTTTAATGATCATACACTCTTCACCAGTTGATTTTGATTTTTACCTTTTTGTATTAATTTTTATTCTAGAAGAAATTTTGGAAGCAATGACAAGAGGTCTACAAGGAACTGTTGCACTTTCCAGACAAGCAGGCCAAGAACTCCTTTCAGTCCTGAAGTTCACCAAGTCCTCACTTACAGTGTGTGCTGTGTATTATGCTGGATATGTATATAGTGATAATATATATTATATTGAATATATATATGAATATATATACAGAGAGAAGCTGAATGTATTTGGCATATTTTGAAACTGAAGTTATTTCTTGGTTAACAAGTGGAATTGTCAGGTTATATAGAAGAAGGTGTGAAGAGGGGTGCCTGGGTGGCTCAGTGGGTTAAGCCTCTGCCTTCAGCTCAGGTCATGGTCTCAGAGTCCTGGGATTGAATCCCGCATCAGGCTCTCTGCTCAGCAGGGAGCCTGCTTCCCCCTCTCTCTGCATGCCTCTCTGCCCCCTTGTGACCTCTCTGTGTCAAATAAATAAATGAAATCTTAAAAAAAAAAAAAACGGTGGGAGGAACACAACATAGGTAGGTAGGTAATCACTCTTATGGAAATAGTTGCATAAGTGCTAGTGAATGCATATGTGATATATATTATTTGCATTTCATATATAAAATCTGAACATGAGTGATGTATCCAGCCACTAAACATGAGTAAGGTCTGAAGGTGTTCCTAATATACCATTAGTGAAAAAAAAAAATTACCGAACAGTTCAATACTGTCGTATACATGTGTGTATACATGTGTGTATAATTTTGAAACCCAGCAGAGAAGGTATGTGTGTATGTGAATATAGGGACGTCTTAGATGATCCATGGCAGGAGGGAACAGGAGACTTTGCTCTTTTATTAAAGATTTTTTTTTAATTTATTTGACAGATCACAAGTAGGCAGAGAGGCAGGCAGAGAGAGATAGGAGGAGGAGGCAGGCTCCCGGCTGAGCAGAGCCCAATTCAGGACTCGATCCCAGGACCCTGAGATCATGACCTGAGCCAAAGGCAGAGGCTTTAACCACTGAGCCACCCAGGCGCCCGACTTTGCTCTTTTATAGTAGCATTTGCACAATGATAACATATGACT
>NW_022636946.1:0-1321 GCF_010015895.1 Lontra canadensis | reverse complement strand
TTAGTGGGTGTAACATCTAAATATGATGATTTGGAGAAATCTATCACATTAATGAAATTGCTGGCAGGAATATGTCACATACATTAATATTTAGTTGCATTTCCTGCAAGTTGGTGGTGAGGGAAATCTATTTATATGTTACAAAACTTATAAAATACTTTATTTTTGGAAATCTTTTATCTTTTTAAGGAAATTGTTCAACATAATTTTAGCCATTAGTTCTCAAACGTTGAATTGGAGTCTTCCATGGCTAAGCATCTAGTATGACCAGGGGTAACTGGATGCCTGAAAATATTCTTTTTTTAAAAAAAATATTTTATTTATTCACTTAGAGAGAGAGAGAGAGATCACAAGTAGGCAGAGAGGCAGGCAGAGAGAGGGGGGAAGCAGGCTCCCTGCCGAGCAGAGAGCCCCATGTGGGGCTCAATCCCAGGACCCTGAGATTATGACCTGAGCCAAAGACAGAGGCTTAACCCATTAAGCCACCCAGGCACCCCTGCCTGAAAATATTCTGATCATACAGCTTTATCACATGAAAAGCTGTAATTTAAACTAATTGCCACCCACCTTTCTTGAGAACCTTTTAAAAATATCACAGGTATTTAAAGGAACTGTGGGGAACCCAAAGAATTAAAAGCCAACACCTCACACAACTAAAATACTTAGAATCCAATTAAGGAAATAAGTTGTGAGTAGAACCCTAGAGTGGGTGAGTCAGAAAGGACTTCTGCATCAATAAGCAGCCAATCAGTCAACACCCTTTAACCCATTATGCCAGGCAAGTGTTGGATAAAGTGGTGAACATGCCAAGAAGGTTTCTGACCCCAGAGAGCTTACATTCCAGTACCATTGCCAGGTTGAGTCATTAAATCGACAACAATTCATGGCATTCATGCCAGTGCTGATTTCAGCAGAGACTAACCCATTACTGGTTTGCCCTTAGCAATGTGATACCAGGTCTCTGGCCCCTTCTTACCTCTGGCTTACCTCTGACCCCTCCCATTGCTCAGTTGAATGTTAACTAAAAAGAGTGGGGTGGGGGCAGAAGGAGAGGGAGAGAATCCTTAAGCAGACTTCCCTCTGAACACGAAGCCCCACAAGGGGTTCCATCCTAGGACCCTGAGATTATAACCTGAGCCAAAATCAAGAGTCAGATGCTTAACCAACTGAGCCACCAACATGCCCCAAGAGAGGGCGCTATGTTTTTAAAACAAAACAAAACAAAAAGAGCATATTTCCTTGTGAAAGAAGACTATGTCTATATAATTTCTACGCTAAGTGTGTCTGTGTGAAAACAAAACAAAACAAATGCGACCTAAGA
>NW_022636945.1:0-1321 GCF_010015895.1 Lontra canadensis | reverse complement strand
ACACTGTATTATAAATTATTTACAGAATGATAAAATCTTACTTTTCCTTTTTTTCACTATACATCTGAGATTATATTCCCATAAAATCATGTATTTTTCTGCTAGATTTAAATAATATTTATGCTAAAGTAAATGAACTGGAGATTTATGTACTGACAATTTATAACTTTATACCTCATTCTTTCCATAACTCATTTCACAGATTCACTCAGTTAGTCTTTCACTCTACACATGTCTATTGAGTTCAGTGTCTGTGCTGGGCAAACTCTAGTTTAGATTATAAGGTTTCAAGGACTTGTGAATATCAACTCTGGTATCAGTAAGGATGAGGGAAACAAACCATTATTAAAATAAAATGTGATATTTGTTTTAAAGGAAATGGTTCAACCTTTACAAAGAAATAATGGAAGACTTTGTGCTGGAGATAATATTTTAATTACATCTTAAAAATGTGGAAGAGCTCCAGTTTCAAAGCATTGTGGCCTGAGAATATTCAAGGAATAACCTAAATCTTTTGGTATCGGTTAAGCCCTGATTTATGACCCAGTATGTGGTGTATTTTGGAAAAGTTCCATGTGCATTCGAGAAGAATGATTATTCTGTTGTTTTAGGGTGGAACGTTCTGTATATATCTGAGGTCCATCTGGTCCAATGTGTCATTCAATGCTGGTTTCTTTACTGATTTTCTGCTTGCTTGATCTGTTTATTACTGAGAGTGACATGTTAAAATCCTCTACTATTAATGTATTCATATCAGTATGACTCTATACCTTGATTAACAGTTGTCTTATGTAGTTGGAGGAAACTGGATCTCAACTACAAGAAAAACTTTGGAAGGAATCCCAACATATAGTAAGCTAAAGACCACATTGCTAAAGAATGTTTAGATCAACCAGGAAATCAAAGAAGAACTTAAACAATTCATGGGAGCTCATGAGAATGGAGACACTTCAGTCCAAAACCTATGCGATACAGCAAAGACAGTCCTAAGGGGGAAATACATAGCCATCCAAGACTCACACACACACACACACACACAAAAAGGGAAAGAGAAGAAAAAAGAAAAATCCAGAACACAACAGCTCTCTTTACACCTTAAAAAACTGGAAAATCAACAACAAATTAAACCAAACCTACACACAAGAAGTGAAATAATCAACATTAGAGCTGAGATCAATGAGATAGAAACAAGAGATACAGTAGAACACATCAACGAAACTAGAAGCTGTTTTTTTCTTTAAAGGATCAATAAGATCGATAAACTCTTGGCTAAACTAACCCAAAAGTAAAGAGAGAGGATTCAAATTAATAAAATTATGAA
>NW_022636944.1:0-1322 GCF_010015895.1 Lontra canadensis | reverse complement strand
AGTGGTCAACCCCATCATTTACAGCCTGAGAAACAAGATGATGGGGACCATAAGAAGAGTAATTCAGAGGATCTGCTCTGTAGAAATGTAACAAAGTTCCCACTAATACTGCTTCTTAGAAGTCCATTAATTTCACCTGGTACACTCTTTAAGAACAATGCCATTCTATCCCATTTCAGGATTTAAGACAAAGTATCCATTAACTCAGAAAAATAAATAATAAGGATTTGACAAAATAATTATATAGTACCAGTCACTCTATTTTTGTGGTAATTTTTCTATTTTTCTTATAAGTAATTTATTAAATGTAAGTTAATGTCTAAAAGCCACAGAGATTCTCAATAGTTTGCATATATAAGCAATACTGTATATTAGAACACAATACCCAAAATATGGGAGGAGCCCAGTTGCCCATCAACAGATAAATGACTAAAGAAGAAAAGGTGTTTATATCATTATATAAATCTATGCAGATGTATAAATAAATAAATACGTATATATGTATAGATAGATATATAAAATATATCTATACATGTGTATAGATATTTATATAGATAGACAATCTATAGATATATAATATACATTATATATATAGATATGTATAGATATATAGATATGTAATACATATTAGACATCAGATATAAGTATATAATATAATATTACTAAGCCATAAATGCAATGAATTCTTGCCATTTGCAGTGACATGAATGATTCTAGAGAGTATTATGACAAGCTAAATAAATCAGAGAAAGAAAATACCATTAAGTTTTTTTTTTTTTTTTTAAGATTTTATTTATTTATTTGACAGACAGAAATCACAAGTAGGCAGAGAGGCAGGCAGAGAGAGAGAGAGGAGGAAGCAGGCTCTCTGCTGAGCAGAGAGCCCGATGCGGGGCTCGATCCCAGGACCCCGGGATCATGACCTGAGCTGAAGGCAGCGGCTTAACCCACTGAGCCACCCAGGCGCCCCTAAGTTTTTACTCGTATGTGAATTCAGATAAGATAGGAGCAAAGGGGAAAAAAGAGAGAGAGGCAAACCAATAAACAGACCCATAACTCTAAAGAAGGAGCAGATGATCACCTAGGGGAGGGTGGTGGGAAGGTATTAAATAGGGGATAGGGATTAACAAGTACACTTGTGATGAGTACCAGGTGTTGTATGGAAGTGTTGAATCACCATATTATATATCTTCAACTAGCATTATGCTGTATATTATCTAACTGGAATTAAAGTAAAATCCTAAAAACATGTTAAATGGTGACAAATGACAAAACTTTAGCTACAATGGACAATTTGTATAGCGAGCATAGAATGTTTCCAA
>NW_022636943.1:0-1323 GCF_010015895.1 Lontra canadensis | reverse complement strand
TCTTTTAAAAAATATTTAGCAATTACCTCCATTTCGATAATCTAGACTTGTCTGACTTAAACGTCAAAAAAGATACAAATCCTGACTGTTTATTTTGCAGATTAGTTGATAAATCTAAAAAGGATAGAACACACCTAATAGATGAAGGAGAACATGTTGTTGTAGTTTTAAAAAGTGTTGTTATAGGTGGAAAACAAGTTTTAGTAATTTCAAAAACACACGTTGAGGGGTTATATTCAGCAGAAAATGAAGTTGCTTTAGAGGCTCTTAAATTAGCTCAAAAGTACTCTAATTCCTGTAAAACTAAGAGACCCGATCTAAAAGGATTTAGATACGAAATAGATGGATTTGGAGATCCTCATTTTCACATAGATGTTCTTCCTGTTGCTTAATTCAAAATAAAAGTTTCTTAAAAATATTGAGAAATAACAGCTGTCTGAGTGAGTTCAGCGCTGAAGGAGAACATGTTATTGAGACAAATCAACCTTCTGCAGTATGTGACTGTCCTTTCTGCGAAATATCTAGTAATTTGGACAAACAAGAGAACTTAATAAGTCAGGGAAAACATGTTTTTGTAATTCCTGATTTATATCCTCAAGCTCCAGGACATGCTTTGGTAATTACAAAGAAACACTTTGTAGACTTATCTATTACAGATAGTGAAGCTCTTTCTGAAGCTATTATCTTCGCAAAAAAATATGCTCAATCTATAGAAGCTAAAAGACCTAATGTCAAAGGTTTTAGATATATTTCCAATCAAGGAGCTAAAGTGGGTCAAAGAGTCTTTCACTTTCACCTACATGTAATACCTAATTAAGTTTTTTAGTGTGTTGTCATTAAATTCTTTTGAACCCATTTAATTCCAGCTTCCGTAGTTGGAACTGGTTTATTAGCTCTCAGTGGGCTATGATGATTTCCTAAATTAATAGAAGGACATAAAAAATATGAAGAATGCATACAAAAGAATAAAGGCCAAGAAGGAACTCTTCCTTTAAATTGCCCTGCCGACTCAGCAGGTCAAGATCCCGTTAAATCATCTCCTTAGAATCCCAAAGACGCCAGTTTTAGTTACTTTTTGATCTTCTCTTCATTAAGTTCTTTTGGACTCATTTAATGCCTGCTGCTGCAGCTGGAACTGGATTATTAACAATAGCAACAATTGTATTAGTTAGAAAATTCAAAATTGATGATTGTGAAGAAAACATAAAGGGTGGGGCTTCCGTAACAGATTGTTCAAAGAAACCTCAAGGGGGAGTTAAAGATCAATCCAAGTAATATTTCCAACTCAACTAAAGATTGTTTATTTTGCAAGATTGCCTCTGA
>NW_022636942.1:0-1325 GCF_010015895.1 Lontra canadensis | reverse complement strand
AGAGAAGCCTCAGTCTGTTCTTCTGTCGGTGTTGCAGAGCTCATATAAATCCCTCCTTGGCTGCTGGCAGAGCAGGTTCCCAGTCGCGGTCCCTGGGGATGCAAGATCTTCTGCTGCAGCTGTTTGGGCAGCTCCAGACTGCCAGAGAGGTTCCAAGAAGCGATCACACACTTAGATTTTCCCACTGGCCTGGGCTGGGAGTGCCTGGTCTTTCTGGGTCTAAGAGCGCTCGGCTTGCGTACACCTCTTTCAGGGGAGGCTGTGGGTCGCGAGCACGTCTCCGACTCTGAGAATGGGGCGCAGGTCCAAAAGCACCAGGCTGGGCCTTCTCGCACCTCTCTCAGGGGAGAGTTTGGGGTGCGCGTCTTAGGCTGTGAAACAATGGCACGTGTCAAAATCGCCGGCTTGGCCTTTGTATCTCTCTCAGGAGAGGATGAGGGACACACGCATCTCTAGCTCTATAGCAGGGCTCCTGCGTTCTGCCATCCAGCGCGGTTCCCATCCCCTCACAGGGGCCAGAACCCACGCAATCTCGGGCACGCTGGCGGCTCAGGGACCAAGACCTGGTTTCTCAGCCACACTCTCTCTGGCTCAGAGCCAGGGGAGGCTGTCCTGGGACCAGAGACTTAAGCCCCTGTCCCTAGCCACCCCGATACCCACAATTTCCCCCACCTCTGCGCGATCTTTTGCTCTTTGGGAGTGCTTTCAACCAGTCTCCAAGTTAATGCTGGTCCCCAAACGCTGGGCACTCTCGCTCGTATTAGGGGTATTACTTTCCAACTGGTCACCTCTGGTGGCTCCCTCCCCCTTTTGTTTATCTTCGGATATCAGTCCCCCTTTCCCACTCTGCTTTACCTGCCCACTGGCATCTTCTGCCCCTGTAGAGATCCAGACGTGTATAATTCTGATCTTAGGCTGATTTCATGGGATATCGGAGTTCTTTGGTAGGTAATCAGCTCACTTTAGGGTACAGGTAGAAAAGGCGCCTCCTCCTACTTCCCCGCCATCTTGTCCTCTGACATTTTAGTTTTTAAAATTTTTTTAGTATAGACATTTTAACAATGTTTATTTTTCCAATACATGAACATGGAATGATCTTCCATCTTTTTATGTCTTCCTCGATTTCTTTCATGAGTGTTCCATAGTTCCTTGAGTACAGATCCTTAACCTCTTTGGTTAGGTTGTTTCCCAGGTATCTTACGGTTCTTGGTGCAAGTAAATGGAATCAATTCTCTAATTTACCTTTCTGTACTTTCATTGTTAGTATGTAAGAGAGCAACTGATTTCTGTACATTGACTTTTTATCCTGCCACATTACTGAATTG
>NW_022636941.1:0-1325 GCF_010015895.1 Lontra canadensis | reverse complement strand
TCCTGGATGATTGTTAACACTCGATAAATACGCATCAAGAGTTGACTCTATGCTGAGTGTTTTCATACAAAACGGGTATAAAAAATTGCAAATCTAAGTCAAAATGTCAAGATTTAACACTGAAAATTGGGCCAATGCAAACTGAAGACATTTGAAATAGCTAACTTACTTGCAGCACTTACTCTGTGTAAATATTTTCACATCCTACTTAATTTTAATGATGCTAGTCGTTTAAGTCAATTTCCCTTCTCTGTTCTCATTTGCCTTTGATAATCTGATGAAAGCACTGCTTTTGTAAAATTCTCCTGAATAGGTTTGATTTGATGAATAGGTTTCCATTTTCATTTAAATGCACTTTAAAATGGGTGCAAAAGTTATATGTTTTCTGGCAACGGCTGTCTTTTATTACCTGTGGTGATAAAAACATTTCTTCTTATGGTGATAAAAGGATATTTAACATTTCATTTGTCAAATTACCTGTAGTTAAGTTTCTTTATGGGAGTTTGCATAAAAGGAAAAAGTAATGTTCTACAACTTTTTAATAAGCTAACCCAATCACCCCAGGAGAAAGTAGTTACTCACTGACAGATGGTTTGCAAACATAAATCTTTTCACAGAGGCATCGGTGCTAAATGCTTGGTGCCAACATTTGAGATTTCTTGAGGGATTTATTTTATTTTATTTTATTTTATTTATTAAACTACATTTAAGAATAATTTTTATTGGTATAATTTATTACCTGTGTACCCATAATAAAAGTGGTTTTTTTTCCATAATAAATGTTTATCTTAGTTTGGCTAACAGGTATAACTTAACAAAGGTGATCTATTTTCTATTTTTTTTAAATATTTTGTTCATTTGAGAGAGACAGAGAGAGAACAAGCAGTGGGGAGAAGCAAAGAGAGAGAGAGAGGCAGACTCCCCGCTGAGCAGGGAGCCCAGTGAGAGGCTCCATCCCAGGACCCTGGGATCATGACCTAAATTGAAGGTAGATGCTTAACCTAATGAACTACCCAGGGGCCCCAAAGATGATCTGTTTTCAATTGCTATAATTTCCTCCAAATAATTTTCTATTATTACTTTTAAATTTATCTTGACATTTATTTTCAAGGCAAAAACACTAGAGTTGAAACAGTGAAATGTATTTCATGATGAGCACAAATGAAAAATAGGAGACAATTATAAATCCAAAATCATTTCATAGAGAAAACATTCTGGAGCACATTACTAAAAATGAGTTTAAATATATACTTGGTTTGTGAAAGGCTTACATAAACATAACTTGAACACACTTAAAAAAGAAAAACAGAGACAAAAACAAACTT
>NW_022636940.1:0-1326 GCF_010015895.1 Lontra canadensis | reverse complement strand
CATGTTCATAGCAGATTTATTCTTAATAGCCAGAAATTGGAAACAATAATAATGTCCACTCAGTTACACAGATAAGCAAACTGTGGTCATCCACAGAATGGAATATTACTGAGCAATAAAAGGAAGTGAACTACTGATACACGACGACATGGGTGAATCTCAAAAGCATTATGCTAAGTGAGAGAAGTTAGACACAAAAAACCCTTAAATCCAAACTTGTTTAGAACTATTTAAATTTATTTGCTATTATGGAAAAGTTAAAAAAAAAAAAAGAAATCAGATCAGCGGTTGCCAGGAGTGGTGGGTGGGGACCAATTACGAAGGAACATGAGGAAACTTTTTGGCATTAATGCATCTTGATTGTGTTGGCAGTTATATGGCTGTGTTTATTTGTCAGAAGTCATTGACTTGTACTGTATATCTAAAAAGGGGTTATTACTGTATGTAAATGATGCTGCATTCAACTAATTTTTTTTAAAAAGAAATATATTCTATGTGTCCTGTCTAAAAAAAACTACGGCACTCTATGAGGTCATAAATAAATACACCAAAACCATTTGCTAACCTGGAGTTTTGGGAAAAAGAAAATTTGAATAAGTAGTGAAATAAATATATCAAAAAGTTTTACAAGACATTAAATGAAAACCTAACTATGTCATAACTCAACTCTTGCTTGTGGTGGCCAAACTTCTCGTTCCATTGAAAATGCACTGGGATTTGGAAGTCCTAAAACGTAGACCTTTTTTTAAGAAAGTTGTGCTGACGAACACAGCTGAGGAAGTTCAGAGGACTTGGGAAAGTCAGGCGGAAGGAGGGGAGAAAAGGACAGGCCAGGCCGGAAGTGAGAAGGAACAGTGCAAGGTTGGAGGGCAACCCCACGGGTATGGCGTTGCAAGACTTTGCAGAATTAAAGACTGAACGATGATTTGTCCATCTAGTAAAGCATTGACTGGCATGTAGTAGATACTGGGCCTGGTCTAAATGCTGGAGGTAATGGCAGCAGACAATCTGTTCTAGAAGGAGGAGGGAATGAACAAACCACGTGAGTATATGAAATGATAAGCAGGTGTTAGGGTGACAAAAGGAGGCAGGGAATAGGGGGATGGGGTGCTAGGGCAGAGGTTGGGGTTTCAGTATGTGAAAGGGTGGGCAGAGAAGGCCTTATGGGAAAGTGGCATCTGACAAAAGACCTGAAGAAGGGGAGGGAGCCGTGAGGAGAGGTCTAAAAGTGGGTGCTTTCCCACACTGAGGCCTCGTGGCCCTACTTGGCTCACATCCACCTATTCCCTGCCTCCTTTTGTCACCCTAACACCTGCTTATCATTTC
>NW_022636939.1:0-1326 GCF_010015895.1 Lontra canadensis | reverse complement strand
TATGGGTGTCCTCTCTCCCTTTTGAATCTACTAGCACACTGAGTAGCCAGGGGAAATGCAGGGTGTTCAGCAGATTGGCTAGTTCACTCTTCCTGCACACCTGTCTTTACCTTGGAGCTGTGACTAACACTTATTACTGCACAGCTTACAAGAGTTGAATTGAATGAAGGTGAGAATAGGAAATATTAGCTAAAGTGGAATGTGAGATTATCTTTAAATTCCAGTGATGTGTGCTTTTCCTCTCCTGTTTGCTTTGGTTTTGGTTTTTACTCTGTTTGATTACTACTGCTGCAAAATTGTGTACAACTGGTAAGAAGAGAAAAAAACTTAACCACTAAGATACTCATAATATTGTCGCCAAGACAACACCAAAACCTTATTTCAGTTTTGAAATAACAAACAGATCTCTTGTCCTCCTTGGTCATGATCTCTCTGCTGTGAATGCCAGTTAGCACACCATCTTGTTCTGGGTAAAGCTTCAATGACGCTTGTGCTCATCCCCAGTGCCTTTTCACCTCTTACCTTTGTCATGCACTTTACCGGCCCTCAGAAATATGTAACCTAGAAGCCACTGAATTTCTATTTTCTAATTTCCCTGCAGTCAAAAATAAGCCAAAGCCATTGCCCAAAGACAATGATCTGAAACTGAGTCCTATGCCCTCTGCTAGGGATAGATCCAGGGCATTCTAAACAATCCAAATGGTTTCATGCAATATCAGTGCATAAAAATTGCATAACCAAAGCTTAAAGAAATATGAGGGGCCTCCTGGTATTTAAAAAAAAAAAAAAACAAAGAATCAAAAACCTGTCCCCTGGTATTAAAAACACCAAAGGATTCCCATACAGCTGAGTTTAATAAACCACTTTTCAACGTATGTTTCATAAGAGACATTTCCAGTGTGTGTCTCACGCTATAATGCTCAACAGCTGCGACTGTAGCCCTTAATGTGTTCCATATGGGGCTGTGGTTATAATGCACTCTTTCTGTGAAAGGCTCTCTTGGACTTCTGTAATTAGGATTAAAATGTGCTGAGGGCACACAGGAGATGCGAAAGAGGCCTTTTATTTCAGTCATTATCATTTCTCTCAGGCAAGATCACCTTTCAGAAAAAAGCTGTGTAGAGTCTGTCTCTAACCTTCACCAAAAGAGGTCCAGCCTGTTAAACTAAATTCATTCCTCTTCTTCTGTTTGTTTGTTTGTTTGTTTGTTTTAATCTGAAAATGACTTTGAGGCAGCAAGCTTTATCAGAGTAACAATTGTTCATTGCTCCTCAAAACAATGCTGCTAGGACAATAGGGAGTTGGGGAATTTTAAGAAAATTAATA